>NW_027646171.1:0-59000 GCF_951394435.1 Stenella coeruleoalba
GGGTCGGTTTAGGGTCCAGTTGAGGGTACGGCAACGCTTTAGGGGGAGCGTGCGTGTGAGGGCGCGGGTTAGTGTTAGCGTACGGGTTCGGAGTAGGGGACGGTTGAGTGTCAGGCTTCGGGGAAGCGTTAGGTTTAGGGTTCGGGCTAGGGTTAGGGTTAGGGGACGGGGACGGTTTAGGGTCCAGGTGAGGGTATGGCCACACTTTAGGGGGAGAGTGCGTGTGAGGGCGAGGGTTAGTGTTAGCGTACGGGTTAGGATTAGGGGACGGGTGAGGGTCAGGCTTCGGGGAAGGGTTAGGGTTAGGGTTCGGGCTAGGGTTAGGGTTAGGGGACGGGGACGGTTTAGGGTCCAGGTGAGGGTACGGCAACGCTTTAGGGGGAGCGTGCATGTGAGGGCGCGGGTTAGTGTTAGCGTACGGGTTAGGATTAGGGGACGGGTGAGGGTCAGGCTTCGGGGAAGGGTTAGGGTTAGGGTTCGGGCTAGGGTTAGGGTTAGGGGACGGGGACGGTTTAGGGTCCAGGTGGGGGTACGGCAACGCTTTAGGGGCAGCGTGCGTGTGAGGGAGCGGGTTAGTGTTAGCGTACGGGTTAGGATTAGGGGACGGGTGAGGATCAGGCTTCGGGGAAGGGTTAGGGTTACGGTTCGGGCTAGGGTTAGGGTTAGGGGACGGGGACGGTTTAGGGTCCAGGTGAGGGTACGGCAACGCTTTAGGGGGAGCGTGCATGTGAGGGCGCGGGTTAGTGTTTGCGTATGGTTTAGGATTAGGGGACGGGTGAGGGTCAGGCTTCGGGGAAGGTTTAGGGTTAGGGTTCGGGCTAGGGTTAGGTTTAGGGGACGGGGACGGTTTAGGGTCCAGGTGAGGGTACGGCAACGCTTTAGGGGGAGCGTGCGTGTGAGGGCGTGGGTTAGTGTTATCGTTCGGGTGAGGATTACGGGACGGGTGAGGGTCAGGCTTCGGGGAAGAGTTAGTGTTAGGGTTCGGGCTAGGGTTAGGGTTAGGGGACGGGGACGGTTTAGGGTCCAGGTGAGTGTACGGCAACGCTTTAGGGGGAGCGTGCGTGTGAGGGCGCGGGTTAGTGTTAGCGTACGGGTTAGGATTAGGGGACGGGTGAGGGTCAGGCTTCGGGGAAGGGTTAGGGTTAGGGTTCGGGCTAGGGTTAGGGTTAGGGGACGGGGACGGTTTAGGGTCCAGGTGAGGGTACGGCAACGCTTTAGGGGCAGCGTGCGTGTGAGGGCGCGGGTTAGTGTTAGCGTACGGGTTAGGATTAGGGGACGGGTGAGGGTCAGGCTTCGGGGAAGGGTTAGGGTTAGGGTTCGGGCTAGGGTTAGGGTTAGGGGACGGGGACGGTTTAGGGTCCAGGTGAGGGTACGGCAACGCTTTAGGGGGAGCGTGCGTGTGAGGGCGCGAGTTAGTGTTAGGGTATGGATTAGGATTAGGGGACGGGTGAGGTTCAGGCTTCGGGGAAGGGTTAGGGTTAGGGTTCGGGCTAGGGTTAGGGTTAGGGGACGGGGACGGTTTAGGGTCCAGGTGAGGGTACAGCAACGCTTTAGGGGGAGCGTGCGTGTGAGGGCGCCGGTTAGTGTTAGCGTACGGGTTAGGATTAGGGGACGGGTGAGGGTCAGGCTTCGGGGAAGGGTTAGGGTTAGGGTTCGGGCTAGGGTTAGGGTTAGGGGACGGGGACGGTTTAGGGTCCAGGTGAGGGTACGGCAACGCTTTAGGGGGAGCGTGCGTGTGAGGGCGCGCGATAGTGTTAGCGTACGGCTTAGGATTAGGGGACGGGTGAGGGTCAGGCTTCGGGGAAGGGTAAGGGTTAGGGTTCGGGCTAGGGTTAGGGTTAGGGGACGGGGACGGTTTAGGGTCCAGGTGAGGGTACGGCAACGCTTTAGGGGGAGCGTGCGTGGGAGGGCGCGGGTTAGTGTTAGGGTATGGGTTAGGATTAGGGGACGGGTGAGGGTCAGGCTTCGGGGAAGGGTTAGGGTTAGGGTTCGGGCTAGGGTTAGGGTTAGGGGACGGGGACGGTTTAGGGTCTAGGTGAGGGTACGGCAACGCTTTAGGGGGAGCGTGCGTGTGAGGGCATGGGTTAGTGTTAGCGTACGGGTTCGGAGTAGGGGACGGTTGAGTGTCAGGCTTCGGGGAAGGGTTAGGTTTAGGGTTCGGGCTAGGGTTAGGTTTAGGGGACGGGGACGGTTTAGGGTCCAGGTGAGGGTATGGCCACACTTTAGGGGGAGCGTGCGTGTGAGGGCGAGGGTTAGTGTTAGCGTACGGGTTAGGATTAGGGGACGGGTGAGGGTCAGGCTTCGGGGAAGGGTTAGGGTTAGGGTTCGGGCTAGGGTTAGGGTTAGGGGACGGGGACGGTTTAGGGTCCAAGTGAGGGTACGGCAACGCTTTAGGGGGAGCGTGCGTGTGAGGGCACGGGTTAGTGTTAGCGTACGGGTTAGGATTAGGGGACGGGTGAGGGTCAGGCTTCGGGGAAGGGTTAGGGTTAGGGTTCGGGCTAGGGTTAGGTTTAGGGGACGGGGACGGTTTAGGGTCCAGGTGAGGGTACGGCAACGCTTTAGGTGGAGCGTGCGTGTGAGGGCGTGGATTAGTGTTAGGGTACGGGTTAGGATTAGGGGACGGGTGAGGGTCAGGCTTCGGGGAAGGGTTAGGGTTAGGGTTCGGGCTAGGGTTAGGGTTAGGGGACGGGGACGGTTTAGGGTCCAGGTGAGGGTACGGCAACGCTTTAGGGGGAGCGTGCGTGTGAGGGCGCGGGTTAGTGTTAGCGTACGGGTTAGGATTAGGGGACGTGTGAGGGTCAGGCTTCGGGGAAGGGTTAGGGTTACGGTTCGGGCTAGGGATAGGGTTAGGGGACGGGGACGGTTTAGGGTCCAGGTGAGGGTACGGCAACGCTTTAGGGGGAGCGTGCGTGTGAGGGCGCGGGTTAGTGTTAGCGTACGGGTTAGGATTAGGGGACGGGTGAGGGTCAGGCTTCGGGGAAGGGTTAGGGTTAGGGTTCGGGCTAGGGTTAGGGTTAGGGGACGGGGACGGTTTAGGGTCCAGGTGAGGGTACGGCAACGCTTTAGGGGGAGTGTGCATGTGAGGGCGTGGGTTAGTGTTAGGGTACGGGTTAGGATTAGGGGACGGGTGAGGGTCAGGCTTCGGGGAAGGGTTAGGGTTAGGGTTCGGGCTAGGGTTAGGGTTAGGGGACGGGGACGGTTTAGGGTCCAGGTGAGGGTACGGCAACACTGTAGGGCGAGAGTGCGTGTGAGTGCACGGGTTAGTGTTAGCGTACGGGTTAGTATTAGGGGACGGGTGAGGGTCAGGCTTCGGGGAAGGGTTAGGGTTAGGGTTCGGGCTAGGGTTAGGGTTAGGGGACGGGGACGGTTTAGGGTCCAGGTGAGGGTACGGCAACGCTTTAGGGGGAGCGTGCGTGTGAGGGCGCGGGTTAGTGTTAGTGTACGTGTTAGGATTAGGGGACGGGTGAGGGTCAGGCTTCGGGGAAGGGTTAGGGTTAGGGTTCGGGCTAGGGTTAGGGTTAGGGGACGGGGACGGTTTAGGGTCCAGGTGAGGGTACGGCAACGCTTTAGGGGGAGCGTGCGTGTGAGGGCGCGGGTTAGTGTTAGGGTATGGGTTAGGATTAGGGGACGGGTGAGGGTCAGGCTTCGGGGAAGGGTTAGGGTTAGGGTTCGGGCTAGGGTTAGGGTTAGGGGACGGGGACGGTTTAGGGTCCAGGTGAGGGTACGGCAACGCTTTAGGGGGAGCGTGCGTGTGAGGGCGCGGGTTAGTGTTAGCGTACGGGTTAGGATTAGGGGACGGGTGAGGGTCAGGCTTCGGGGAAGGGTTAGGGTTAGGGTTCGGGCTAGGGTTAGGGTTAGGGGACGGGGAAGGTTTAGGGTCCAGGTGAGGGTACAGCAACGCTTTAGGGGGAGCGTGCGTGTGAGGGCGCGCGATAGTGTTAGCATACGGCTTAGGGTAGGGGACGGGTGAGGGTCAGGCTTCGGGGAAGGGTAAGGGTTAGGGTTCGGGCTAGGGTTAGGGTTAGGGGACGGGGACGGTTTAGGGTCCAGGTGAGGGTACGGCAACGCTTTAGGGGGAGCGTGCGTGGGAGGGCGCGGGTTAGTGTTAGGGTATGGGTTAGGATTAGGGGACGGGTGAGGGTCAGGCTTCGGGGAAGGGTTAGGGTTAGGGTTCGGGCTAGGGTTAGGGTTAGGGTACGGGGACGGTTTAGGGTCCAGGTGAGGGTACGGCAACGCTTTAGGGGGAGCGTGCGTGTGAGGGCGCGGGTTAGTGTTAGCGTACGGGTTAGGATTAGGGGACGGGTGAGGGTCAGGCTTCGGGGAAGGGTTAGGGTTAGGGTTCGGGCTAGAATGAGGGTTAGGGGACGGGGACGGTTTAGGGTCCAGGTGAGGGTACGGCAACGCTTTAGGGGGAGCGTGCGTGTGAGGGCGCGGGTTAGTGTAGGCGTACGGGTTAGGATTAGGGGACGGGTGAGGGTCAGGCTTCGGGGAAGGGTTAGGGTTCGGGTTCGGGCTAGGGTTAGGGTTAGGGGACGGGGACGGTTTAGGGTTCAGGTGAGGGTACGGCAACGCTTTAGGGGGAGCGTGCGTGTGAGGGCGCGGGTTAGTGTTAGCCTACGGGTTAGGATTAGGGGACGGGTGAGGGTCAGGCTTTGGGGAAGGGTTGGGGTTAGGGTTCGGGCTAGGGTTAGGGTTACGGGACGGGGAAGGTTTAGGGTCCAGGTGAGGGTACGGCAACGCTTTAGGGGGAGCGTGTGTGTGAGGGCATGGGTTAGTGTTAGCGTACGGGTTCGGAGTAGGGGACGGTTGAGTGTCAGGCTTCGGGGAAGGGTTAGGTTTAGGGTTCAGGCTAGGGTTAGGGTTAGGGGACGGGGACGGTTTAGGGTCCAGGTGAGGGTACGGCAACGCTTTAGGGGGAGCGTGCGTGTGAGGGCGCGGGTTAGTGTTAGTGTACGGGTTAGGATTAGGGGACGGGTGAGGGTCAGGCTTCGGGGAAGGGTTAGGGTTAGGGTTCAGGCTAGGGTTAGGGTTAGGGGACGGGGACAGTTTAGGGTCCAGGTGAGGGTACGGCAACGCTTTAGGGGGAGCGTGCGTGTGAGGGCGCGGGTTAGTGTTAGGGTATGGGTTAGGATTAGGGGACGGGTGAGAGTCAGGCTTCGGGGAAGGGTTAGGGTTAGGGTTCGGGCTAGGGTTAGGGTTAGGGGACGGGGACGGTTTAGGGTCCAGGTGAGGGTATGGCAACGCTTTAGGGGGAGCGTGCGTGTGAGGGTGCAGGTTAGTGTTAGCGTACGGGTTAGGATTAGGGGACGGGTGAGGGTCAGGCTTCGGGGAAGGGTTAGGGTTAGGGTTCGGGCTAGGGTTAGGGTTAGGGGACGGGGACGGTTTAGGGTCCAGGTGAGGGTACGGCAACGCTTTAGGCGGAGCGTGCGTGTGAGGGCGCGGGTTAGTGTTAGCGTACGGGTTAGGATTAGGGGACGGGTGAGGGTCAGGCTTCGGGGAAGGGTTAGGGTTAGGGTTCGGGCTAGAATTAGGGTTAGGGGACGGGGACGGTTTAGGGTCCAGGTGAGGGTACGGCAACGCTTTAGGGGGAGCGTGCGTGTGAGGGCGAGGGTTAGTGTTAGCGTACGGGTTAGGATTAGGGGACGGGTGAGGGTCAGGCTTCGGAGAAGGGTTAGGGTTAGGGTTCGGGCTAGGGTTAGGTTTAGGGGACGGGGACGGTTTAGGGTCCAGGTGAGGGTACGGCAACGCTTTAGGTGGAGCGTGCGTGTGAGGGCGTGGGTTAGTGTTAGGGTACGGGTTAGGATTAGGGGACGGGTGAGGGTCAGGCTTCGGGGAAGGGTTAGGGTTAGGGTTCGGGCTAGGGTTAGGGTTAGGGGACGGGGACGGTTTAGGGTCCAGGTGAGGGTACGGCAACGCTTTAGGGGGAGCGTGCGTGTGAGGGCGCGGGTTAGTGTTAGGGTATGGGTTAGGATTAGGGGACGGGTGAGAGTCAGGCTTCGGGGAAGGGTTAGGGTTAGGGTTCGGGCTAGGGTTAGGGTTAGGGGACGGGGACGGTTTAGGGTCCAGGTGAGGGTATGGCAACGCTTTAGGGGGAGCGTGCGTGTGAGGGTGCAGGTTAGTGTTAGCGTACGGGTTAGGATTAGGGGACGGGTGAGGGTCAGGCTTCGGGGAAGGGTTAGGGTTAGGGTTCGGGCTAGGGTTAGGGTTAGGGGACGGGGACGGTTTAGGGTCCAGGTGAGGGTACGGCAACGCTTTAGGCGGAGCGTGCGTGTGAGGGCGCGGGTTAGTGTTAGCGTACGGGTTAGGATTAGGGGACGTGTGAGGGTCAGGCTTCGGGGAAGTGTTAGGGTTAGGGTTCGGGCTAGGGTTAGGGTTAGGGGACGGGGACGGTTTAGGGTCCAGGTGAGGGTACGGCAACGCTTTAGGGGGAGCGTGCGTGTGAGGGCGCGGGTTAGTGTTAGCGTACGGGTTAGGATTAGGGGACGGGTGAGGGTCAGGCTTCGGGGAAGGGTTAGGGTTAGGGTTCGGGCTAGGGTTAGGGTTAGGGGACGGGGACGGTTTAGGGTCCAGGTGAGGGTACGGCAACGCTTTAGCGGGAGCGTGCGTGTGAGGGCGCGGGTTAGTGTTAGCGTACGGGTTAGGATTAGGGGACGGGTGAGGGTCAGGCTTCGGGGAAGGGTTAGGTTTAGGGTTCGGGCTAGGGTTAGGGTTAGGGGACGGGGACAGTTTAGGGTCCAGGTGAGGGTACGGCAACGCTTTAGGGGGAGCGTGCGTGTGAGGGCGAGGGTTAGTGTTAGCGTACGGGTTAGGATTAGGGGACGGGTGAGGGTCAGGCTTCGGGGAAGGGTTAGGGTTAGAGTTCGGGCTAGGGTTAGGGTTAGGGGACGGGGACGGTTTAGGGTCCAGGTGAGGGTACGGCAACGCTTTAGGGGGAGCGTGCGTGTGAGGGCGCGGGTTAGTGTTAGCGTACGGGTTAGGATTAGGGGACGGGTGAGGGTCAGGCTTCGGGGAAGGGTTAGGGTTAGGGTTCGGGCTAGAATTAGGGTTAGGGGACGGGGACGGTTTAGGGTCCAGGTGAGGGTACGGCAACGCTTTAGGGGGAGCGTGGGTGTGAGGGCGCGGGTTAGTGTAGGCGTACGGGTTAGGATTAGGGGACGGGTGAGGGTCAGGCTTCGGGGAAGGGTTACGGTTCGGGTTCGGGCTACGGTTAGGGTTAGGGGACGGGGACGGTTTAGGGTTCAGGTGAGGGTACGGCAACGCTTTAGGGGGAGCGTGCGTGTGAGGGCGCGGGTTAGTGTTAGCGTACGGGTTAGGATTAGGGGACGGGTGAGGGTCAGGCTTTGGGGAAGGGTTGGGGTTAGGGTTCGGGCTAGGGTTAGGGTTACGGGACGGGGAAGGTTTAGGGTCCAGGTGAGGGTACGGCAACGCTTTAGGGGGAGCGTGTGTGTGAGGGCATGGGTTAGTGTTAGCGTACGGGTTCGGAGTAGGGGACGGTTGAGTGTCAGGCTTCGGGGAAGGGTTAGGTTTAGGGTTCAGGCTAGGGTTAGGGTTAGGGGACGGGGACGGTTTAGGGTCCAGGTGAGGGTACGGCAACGCTTTAGGGGGAGCGTGCGTGTGAGGGCGCGGGTTAGTGTTAGTGTACGGGTTAGGATTAGGGGACGGGTGAGGGTCAGGCTTCGGGGAAGGGTTAGGGTTAGGGTTCAGGCTAGGGTTAGGGTTAGGGGACGGGGACAGTTTAGGGTCCAGGTGAGGGTACGGCAACGCTTTAGGGGGAGCGTGCGTGTGAGGGCGCGGGTTAGTGTTAGGGTATGGGTTAGGATTAGGGGACGGGTGAGAGTCAGGCTTCGGGGAAGGGTTAGGGTTAGGGTTCGGGCTAGGGTTAGGGTTAGGGGACGGGGACGGTTTAGGGTCCAGGTGAGGGTATGGCAACGCTTTAGGGGGAGCGTGCGTGTGAGGGTGCAGGTTAGTGTTAGCGTACGGGTTAGGATTAGGGGACGGGTGAGGGTCAGGCTTCGGGGAAGGGTTAGGGTTAGGGTTCGGGCTAGGGTTAGGGTTAGGGGACGGGGACGGTTTAGGGTCCAGGTGAGGGTACGGCAACGCTTTAGGCGGAGCGTGCGTGTGAGGGCGCGGGTTAGTGTTAGCGTACGGGTTAGGATTAGGGGACGGGTGAGGGTCAGGCTTCGGGGAAGGGTTAGGGTTAGGGTTCGGGCTAGAATTAGGGTTAGGGGACGGGGACGGTTTAGGGTCCAGGTGAGGGTACGGCAACGCTTTAGGTGGAGCGTGCGTGTGAGGGCGCGGGTTAGTGTAGGCGTACGGGTTAGGATTAGGGGACGGGTGAGGGTCAGGCTTCGGGGAAGGGTTAGGGTTAGGGTTCGGGCTAGGGTTAGGGTTAGGGGACGGGGACGGTTTAGGGTTCAGGTGAGGGTACGGCAACGCTTTAGCGGGAGCGTGCGTGTGAGGGCGCGGGTTAGTGTTAGCGTACGGAATAGGATTAGGGGACGGGTGAGGGTCAGGCTTCGGGGAAGGGTTAGGTTTAGGGTTCGGGCTAGGGTTAGGGTTAGGGGACGGGGACAGTTTAGGGTCCAGGTGAGGGTACGGCAACGCTTTAGGGGGAGCGTGCGTGTGAGGGCGAGGGTTAGTGTTAGCGTACGGGTTAGGATTAGGGGACGGGTGAGGGTCAGGCTTCGGGGAAGGGTTTGGGTTAGGGTTCGGGCTAGGGTTAGGGTTAGGGGACGGGGACGGTTTAGGGTCCAGATGAGGGTACGGCAACGCTTTAGGGGGAGCGTGCGTGTGAGGGCGCGGGTTAGTGTAGGCGTACGGGTTAGGATTAGGGGACGAGTGAGGGTCAGGCTTCGGGGAAGGGTTAGGGTTAGGGTTCGGGCTAGGGTTAGGGTTAGGGGACGGGGACGGTTTAGGGTCCAGGTGACGGTACGGCAACGCTTTAGGGGGAGCGTGCGTGTGAGGGCGCGGGTTAGTGTTAGCGTACGGGTTAGGATTAGGGGACGGGTGAGGGTCAGGCTTCGGGGAAGGGTTAGGGTTAGGGTTCGGGCTAGAATTAAGGTTAGGGGATGGGGACGGTTTAGGGTCCAGGTGAGGGTACGGCAACGCTTTAGGGGGAGCGTGCGTGTGAGGGCGCGGGTTAGTGTAGGCGTACGGGTTAGGATTAGGGGACGGATGAGGGTCAGGCTTCGGGGAAGGGTTAGGGTTAGGGTTCGGGCTAGGGTTAGGGTTAGGGGACGGGGACGGTTTAGGGTTCAGGTGAGGGTACGGCAACGCTTTAGCGGGAGCGTGCGTGTGAGGGCGCGGGTTAGTGTTAGCGTACGGGTTAGGATTAGGGGACGGGTGAGGGTCAGGCTTCGGGGAAGGGTTAGGTTTAGGGTTCGGGCTAGGGTTAGGGTTAGGGGACGGGGACAGTTAAGGGTCCAGGTGAGGGTACGGCAACGCTTTAGGGGGAGCGTGCGTGTGAGGGCGAGGGTTAGTGTTAGCGTACGGGTTAGGATTAGGGGACGGGTGAGGGTCAGGCTTCGGAGAAGGGTTAGGGTTAGGGTTCGGGCTAGGGTTAGGTTTAGGGGACGGGGACGGTTTAGGGTCCAGGTGAGGGTACGGCAACGCTTTAGGTGGAGCGTGCGTGTGAGGGCGTGGGTTAGTGTTAGGGTACGGGTTAGGATTAGGGGACGGGTGAGGGTCAGGCTTCGGGGAAGGGTTAGGGTTAGGGTTCGGGCTAGGGTTAGGGTTAGGGGACGGGGACGGTTTAGGGTCCAGGTGAGGGTACGGCAACGCTTTAGGGGGAGCGTGCGTGTGAGGGCGCGGGTTAGTGTTAGCGTACGGGTTAGGATTAGGGGACGTGTGAGGGTCAGGCTTCGGGGAAGTGTTAGGGTTAGGGTTCGGGCTAGGGTTAGGGTTAGGGGACGGGGACGGTTTAGGGTCCAGGTGAGGGTACGGCAACGCTTTAGGGGGAGCGTGCGTGTGAGGGCGCGGGTTAGTGTTAGCGTACGGGTTAGGATTAGGGGACGGGTGAGGGGTCAGGCTTCGGGGGAAGGGTTAGGGTTAGGGTTCGGGCTAGGGTTAGGGTTAGGGGACGGGACGGTTTAGGGTCCAGGTGAGGGTACGGCAACGCTTTAGCGGGGAGCGTGCGTGTGAGGGCGCGGGTTAGTGTTAGCGTACGGGTTAGGATTAGGGGACGGGTGAGGGTCAGGCTTCGGGGAAGGGTTAGGTTTAGGGTTCGGGCTAGGGTTAGGGTTAGGGGACGGGGACAGTTTAGGGTCCAGGTGAGGGTACGGCAACGCTTTAGGGGGAGCGTGCGTGTGAGGGCGAGGGTTAGTGTTAGCGTACGGGTTAGGATTAGGGGACGGGTGAGGGTCAGGCTTCGGGGAAGGGTTAGGGTTAGGGTTCGGGCTAGGGTTAGGGTTAGGGGACGGGGACGGTTTAGGGTCCAGGTGAGGGTACGGCAACGCTTTAGGGGGAGCGTGCGTGTGAGGGCGCGGGTTAGTGTTAGCGTACGGGTTAGGATTAGGGGACGGGTGAGGGTCAGGCTTCGGGGAAGGGTTAGGGTTAGGGTTCGGGCTAGAATTAGGGTTAGGGGACGGGGACGGTTTAGGGTCCAGGTGAGGGTACGGCAACGCTTTAGGGGGAGCGTGCGTGTGAGGGCGCGGGTTAGTGTAGGCGTACGGGTTAGGATTAGGGGACGGGTGAGGGTCAGGCTTCGGGGAAGGGTTAGGGTTCGGGTTCGGGCTAGGGTTAGGGTTAGGGGACGGGGACGGTTTAGGGTTCAGGTGAGGGTACGGCAACGCTTTAGGGGGAGCGTGCGTGTGAGGGCGCGGGTTAGTGTTAGCGTACGGGTTAGGATTAGGGGACGGGTGAGGGTCACGCTTTGGGGAAGGGTTGGGTTTAGGGTTCAGGCTAGGGTTAGGGTTAGGGGACGGGGACGGTTTAGGGTCCAGGTGAGGGTACGGCAACGCTTTAGGGGGAGCGTGCGTGTGAGGGCGCGGGTTAGTGTTAGTGTACGGGTTAGGATTAGGGGACGGGTGAGGGTCAGGCTTCGGGGAAGGGTTAGGGTTAGGGTTCAGGCTAGGGTTAGGGTTAGGGGACGGGGACAGTTTAGGGTCCAGGTGAGGGTACGGCAACGCTTTAGGGGGAGCGTGCGTGTGAGGGCGCGGGTTAGTGTTAGGGTATGGGTTAGGATTAGGGGACGGGTGAGAGTCAGGCTTCGGGGAAGGGTTAGGGTTAGGGTTCGGGCTAGGGTTAGGGTTAGGGGACGGGGACGGTTTAGGGTCCAGGTGAGGGTATGGCAACGCTTTAGGGGGAGCGTGCGTGTGAGGGTGCAGGTTAGTGTTAGCGTACGGGTTAGGATTAGGGGACGGGTGAGGGTCAGGCTTCGGGGAAGGGTTAGGGTTAGGGTTCGGGCTAGGGTTAGGGTTAGGGGACGGGGACGGTTTAGGGTCCAGGTGAGGGTACGGCAACGCTTTAGGGGGAGCGTGCGTGTGAGGGCGCGGGTTAGTGTTAGCGTACGGGTTAGGATTAGGGGACGGGTGAGGGTCAGGCTTCGGGGAAGGGTTAGGGTTAGGGTTCGGGCTAGAATTAGGGTTAGGGGACGGGGACGGTTTAGGGTCCAGGTGAGGGTACGGCAACGCTTTAGGGGGAGCGTGCGTGTGAGGGCGCAGGTTAGTGTAGGCGTACGGGTTAGGATTAGGGGACGGGTGAGGGTCAGGCTTCGGGGAAGGGTTAGGGTTAGGGTTCGGGCTAGGGTTAGGGTTAGGGGACGGGGACGGTTTAGGGTTCAGGTGAGGGTACGGCAACACTTTAGCGGGAGCGTGCGTGTGAGGGCGCGGGTTAGTGTTAGCGGACGGAATAGGATTAGGGGACGGGTGAGGGTCAGGCTTCGGGGAAGGGTTAGGTTTAGGGTTCGGGCTAGGGTTAGGGTTAGGGGACGGGGACAGTTTAGGGTCCAGGTGAGGGTACGGCAACGCTTTAGGGGGAGCGTGCGTGTGAGGGCGAGGGTTAGTGTTAGCGTACGGGTTAGGATTAGGGGACGGGTGAGGGTCAGGCTTCGGGGAAGGGTTTGGGTTAGGGTTCGGGCTAGGGTTAGGGTTAGGGGACGGGGACGGTTTAGGGTCCAGATAAGGGTACGGCAACGCTTTAGGGGGAGCGTGCGTGTGAGGGCGCGGGTTAGTGTAGGCGTACGGGTTAGGATTAGGGGACGGGTGAGGGTCAGGCTTCGGGGAAGGGTTAGGGTTAGGGTTCAGGCTAGGGTTAGGGTTAGGGGACGGGGACGGTTTAGGGTCCAGGTGAGGGTACGGCAACGCTTTAGGGGGAGCGTGCGTGTGAGGGCGCGGGTTAGTGTCAGCGTACGGGTTAGGATTAGGGGACGGGTGAGGGTCAGGCTTCGGGGAAGGGTTAGGGTTAGGGTTCGGGCTAGGGTTAGGGTTAGGGGACGGGGACGGTTTAGGGTCCAGGTGAGGGTACGGCAACGCTTTAGCGGGAGCGTGCGTGTGAGGGCGTGGGTTAGTGTTAGCGTACGGGTTAGGATTAGGGGACGGGTGAGGGTCAGGCTTCGGGGAAGGGTTAGGTTTAGGGTTCGGGCTAGGGTTAGGGTTAGGGGACGGGGACAGTTTAGGGTCCAGGTGAGGGTACGGCAACGCTTTAGGGGGAGCGTGCGTGTGAGGGCGAGTGTTAGTGTTAGCGTACGGGTTAGGATTAGGGGACGGGTGAGGGTCAGGCTTCGGGGAAGGGTTTGGGTTAGGGTTCAGGCTAGGGTTAGGGTTAGGGGACGGGGACGGTTTAGGGTCCAGATGAGGGTACGGCAACGCTTTAGGGGGAGCGTGCGTGTGAGGGCGCGGGTTAGTGTAGGCGTACGGGTTAGGATTAGGGGACGGGTGAGGGTCAGGCTTCGGGGAAGGGTTAGGGTTAGGGTTCGGGCTAGGGTTAGGGTTAGGGGACGGGGACGGTTTAGGGTCCAGGTGAGGGTACGGCAACGCTTTAGGGGGAGCGTGCGTGTGAGGGCGCGGGTTAGTGTTAGCGTACGGGTTAGGATTAGGGGACGGGTGAGGGTCAGGCTTCGGGGAAGGGTTAGGGTTAGGGTTCGGGCTAGGGTTAGGGTTAGGGGACGGGGACGGTTTAGGGTCCAGGTGAGGGTACGGCAACGCTTTAGCGGGAGCGTGCGTGTGAGGGCGCGGGTTAGTGTTAGCGTACGGGTTAGGATTAGGGGACGGGTGAGGGTCAGGCTTCGGGGAAGGGTTAGGTTTAGGGTTCGGGCTAGGGTTAGGGTTAGGGGACGGGGACAGTTTAGGGTCCAGGTGAGGGTACGGCAACGCTTTAGGGGGAGCGTGCGTGTGAGGGCGAGGGTTAGTGTTAGCGTACGGGTTAGGATTAGGGGACGGGTGAGGGTCAGGCTTCGGGGAAGGGTTAGGGTTAGGGTTCGGGCTAGGGTTAGGGTTAGGGGACGGGGACGGTTTAGGGTCCAGGTGAGGGTACGGCAACGCTTTAGGGGGAGCGTGCGTGTGAGGGCGCGGGTTAGTGTTAGCGTACGGGATAGGATTAGGGGACGGGTGAGGGTCAGGCTTCGGGGAAGGGTTAGGGTTAGGGTTCGGGCTAGGGTTAGGGTTAGGGGACGGGGACGGTTTAGGGTCCAGGTGAGGGTACGGCAACGCTTTAGGGGGAGCGTGCGTGTGAGGGCGCGGGTTAGTGTTAGCGTACGGGTTAGGATTAGGGGACGGGTGAGGGTCAGGCTTCGGGGAAGGGTTAGGGTTAGGGTTCGGGCTAGAATTAGGGTTAGGGGACGGGGACGGTTTAGGGTCCAGGTGAGGGTACGGCAACGCTTTAGGGGGAGCGTGCGTGTGAGGGCGCGGGTTAGTGTAGGCGTACGGGTTAGGATTAGGGGACGGGTGAGGGTCAGGCTTCGGGGAAGGGTTAGGGTTAGGGTTCGGGCTAGGGTTAGGGTTAGGGGACGGGGACGGTTTAGGGTTCAGGTGAGGGTACGGCAACGCTTTAGCGGGAGCGTGCGTGTGAGGGCGCGGGTTAGTGTTAGCGAACGGGTTAGGATTAGGGGACGGGTGAGGGTCAGGCTTCGGGGAAGGGTTAGGTTTAGGGTTCGGGCTAGGGTTAGGGTTAGGGGACGGGGACAGTTAAGGGTCCAGGTGAGGGTACGGCAACGCTTTAGGGGGAGGGTGCGTGTGAGGGCGAGGGTTAGTGTTAGCGTACGGGTTAGGATTAGGGGACGGGTGAGGGTCAGGCTTCGGAGAAGGGTTAGGGTTAGGGTTCGGGCTAGGGTTAGGTTTAGGGGACGGGGACGGTTTAGGGTCCAGGTGAGGGTACGGCAACGCTTTAGGTGGAGCGTGCGTGTGAGGGCGTGGGTTAGTGTTAGGGTACGGGTTAGGATTAGGGGACGGGTGAGGGTCAGGCTTCGGGGAAGGGTTAGGGTTAGGGTTCGGGCTAGGGTTAGGGTTAGGGGACGGGGACGGTTTAGGGTCCAGGTGAGGGTACGGCAACGCTTTAGGGGGAGCGTGCGTGTGAGGGCGCGGGTTAGTGTTAGCGTACGGGTTAGGATTAGGGGACGTGTGAGGGTCAGGCTTCGGGGAAGTGTTAGGGTTAGGGTTCGGGCTAGGGTTAGGGTTAGGGGACGGGGACGGTTTAGGGTCCAGGTGAGGGTACGGCAACGCTTTAGGGGGAGCGTGCGTGTGAGGGCGCGGGTTAGTGTTAGCGTACGGGTTAGGATTAGGGGACGGGTGAGGGTCAGGCTTCGGGGAAGGGTTAGGGTTAGGGTTCGGGCTAGGGTTAGGGTTAGGGGACGGGGACGGTTTAGGGTCCAGGTGAGGGTATGGCAACGCTTTAGGGGGAGCCTCCATGTGAGGGCGCCGGTTAGTGTTAGGGTACGGGTTAGGATTAGGGGACGGGTGAGGGTCAGGCTTCGGGGAAGGGTTAGGGTTAGGGTTCAGGCTAGGGTTAGGGTTAGGGGACGGGGACAGTTTAGGGTCCAGGTGAGGGTACGGCAACGCTTTAGGGGGAGCGTGCGTGTGAGGGCGCGGGTTAGTGTTAGGGTATGGGTTAGGATTAGGGGACGGGTGAGAGTCAGGCTTCGGGAAAGGGTTAGGGTTAGGGTTCGGGCTAGGGTTAGGGTTAGGGGACGGGGACGGTTTAGGGTCCAGGTGAGTGTATGGCAACGCTTTAGGGGGAGCGTGCGTGTGAGGGTGCAGGTTAGTGTTAGCGTACGGGTTAGGATTAGGGGACGGGTGAGGGTCAGGCTTCGGGGAAGGGTTAGGGTTAGGGTTCGGGCTAGGGTTAGGGTTAGGGGACGGGGACGGTTTAGGGTCCAGGTGAGGGTACGGCAACGCTTTAGGGGGAGCGTGCGTGTGAGGGCGCGGGTTAGTGTTAGCGTACGGGTTAGGATTAGGGGACGGGTGAGGGTCAGGCTTCGGGGAAGGGTTAGGGTTAGGGTTCGGGCTAGAATTAGGGTTAGGGGATGGGGACGGTTTAGGGTCCAGGTGAGGGTACGGCAACGCTTTAGGGGGAGCGTGCGTGTGAGGGCGCGGGTTAGTGTAGGCGTACGGGTTAGGATTAGGGGACGGGTGAGGGTCAGGCTTCGGGGAAGGGTTAGGGTTAGGGTTCGGGCTAGGGTTAGGGTTAGGGGACGGGGACGGTTTAGGGTTCAGGTGAGGGTACGGCAACGCTTTAGCGGGAGCGTGCGTGTGAGGGCGCGGGTTAGTGTTAGCGTACGGAATAGGATTAGGGGACGGGTGAGGGTCAGGCTTCGGGGAAGGGTTAGGTTTAGGGTTCGGGCTAGGGTTAGGGTTAGGGGACGGGGACAGTTTAGGGTCCAGGTGAGGGTACGGCAACGCTTTAGGGGGAGCGTGCGTGTGAGGGCGAGGGTTAGTGTTAGCGTACGGGTTAGGATTAGGGGACGGGTGAGGGTCAGGCTTCGGGGAAGGGTTTGGGTTAGGGTTCGGGCTAGGGTTAGGGTTAGGGGACGGGGACGGTTTAGGGTCCAGATGAGGGTACGGCAACGCTTTAGGGGGAGCGTGCGTGTGAGGGCGCGGGTTAGTGTAGGCGTACGGGTTAGGATTAGGGGACGGGTGAGGGTCAGGCTTCGGGGAAGGGTTAGGGTTAGGGTTCGGGCTAGGGTTAGGGTTAGGGGACGGGGACGGTTTAGGGTCCAGGTGAGGGTACGGCAACGCTTTAGGGGGAGCGTGCGTGTGAGGGCACGGGTTAGTGTTAGCGTACGGGTTAGGATTAGGGGACGGGTGAGGGTCAGGCTTCGGGGAAGGGTTAGGGTTAGGGTTCGGGCTAGAATTAAGGTTAGGGGACGGGGACGGTTTAGGGTCCAGGTGAGGGTACGGCAACGCTTTAGGGGGAGCGTGCGTGTGAGGGCGCGGGTTAGTGTAGGCGTACGGGTTAGGATTAGGGGACGGGTGAGGGTCAGGCTTCGGGGAAGGGTTAGGGTTAGGGTTCGGGCTAGGGTTAGGGTTAGGGGACGGGGACGGTTTAGGGTTCAGGTGAGGGTACGGCAACGCTTTAGCGGGAGCGTGCGTGTGAGGGCGCGGGTTAGTGTTAGCGTACGGGTTAGGATTAGGGGACGGGTGAGGGTCAGGTTTCTGGGAAGGGTTAGGTTTAGGGTTCGGGCTAGGGTTAGGGTTAGGGGACGGGGACAGTTAAGGGTCCAGGTGAGGGTACGGCAACGCTTTAGGGGGAGCGTGCGTGTGAGGGCGAGGGTTAGTGTTAGCGTACGGGTTAGGATTAGGGGACGGGTGAGGGTCAGGCTTCGGAGAAGGGTTAGGGTTAGGGTTCGGGCTAGGGTTAGGTTTAGGGGACGGGGACGGTTTAGGGTCCAGGTGAGGGTACGGCAACGCTTTAGGTGGAGCGTGCATGTGAGGGCGTGGGTTAGTGTTAGGGTACGGGTTAGGATTAGGGGACGGGTGAGGGTCAGGCTTCGGGGAAGGGTTAGGGTTAGGGTTCGGGCTAGGGTTAGGGTTAGGGGACGGGGACGGTTTAGGGTCCAGGTGAGGGTATGGCAACGCTTTAGGGGGAGCGTGCGTGTGAGGGCGCGGGTTAGTGTTAGCGTACGGGTTAGGATTAGGGGACGTGTGAGGGTCAGGCTTCGGGGAAGTGTTAGGGTTAGGGTTCGGGCTAGGGTTAGTGTTAGGGGACGGGGACGGTTTAGGGTCCAGGTGAGGGTACGGCAACGCTTTAGGGGGAGCGTGCGTGTGAGGGCGCGGGTTAGTGTTAGCGTACGGGTTAGGATTAGGGGACGGGTGAGGGTCAGGCTTCGGGGAAGGGTTAGGGTTAGGGTTCGGGCTAGGGTTAGGGTTAGGGGATGGGGACGGTTTAGGGTCCAGGTGAGGGTACGGCAACGCTTTAGCGGGAGCGTGCGTGTGAGGGCGCGGGTTAGTGTTAGCGTACGGGTTAGGATTAGGGGACGGGTGAGGGTCAGGCTTCGGGGAAGGGTTAGGTTTAGGGTTCGGGCTAGGGTTAGGGTTAGGGGACGGGGACAGTTTAGGGTCCAGGTGAGGGTACGGCAACGCTTTAGGGGGAGCGTGCGTGTGAGGGCGAGGGTTAGTGTTAGCGTACGGGTTAGGATTAGGGGACGGGTGAGGGTCAGGCTTCGGGGAAGGGTTAGGGTTAGGGTTCGGGCTAGGGTTAGGGTTAGGGGACGGGGACGGTTTAGGGTCCAGGTGAGGGTACGGCAACGCTTTAGGGGGAGCGTGCGTGTGAGGGCGCGGGTTAGTGTTAGCGTACGGGTTAGGATTAGGGGACGGGTGAGGGTCAGGCTTCGGGGAAGGGTTAGGGTTAGGGTTCGGGCTAGGGTTAGGGTTAGGGGACGGGGACGGTTTAGGGTCCAGGTGAGGGTACGGCAACGCTTTAGGGGGAGCGTGCGTGTGAGGGCGCGGGTTATGTTAGCGTACGGGTTAGGATTAGGGGACGGGTGAGGGTCAGGCTTCGGAGAAGGGTTAGGGTTAGGGTTCGGGCTAGGGTTAGGTTTAGGGGACGGGGACGGTTTAGGGTCCAGGTGAGGGTACGGCAACGCTTTAGGTGGAGCGTGCGTGTGAGGGCGTGGGTTAGTGTTAGGGTACGGGTTAGGATTAGGGGACGGGTGAGGGTCAGGCTTCGGGGAAGTGTTAGGGTTAGGGATCGGGCTAGGGTTAGGGTTAGGGGACGGGGACGGTTTAGGGTCCAGGTGAGGGTTCGGCAACGCTTTAGGGGGAGCGTGCGTGTGAGGGCGCGGGTTAGTGTTAGCGTACGGGTTAGGATTAGGGGACGGGTGAGGGTCAGGCTTCGGGGAAGGGTTAGGGTTAGGGTTCGGGCTAGGGTTAGGGTTAGGGGACGGGGACGGTTTAGGGTCCAGGTGAGGGTATGGCATCGCTTTAGGGGGAGCCTCCATGTGAGGGCGCGGGTTAGTGTTAGGGTACGGGTTAGGATTAGGGGACGGGTGAGGGTCAGGCTTCGGGGAAGGGTTAGGGTTAGGGTTCGGGCTAGGGTTAGGGTTAGGGGACGGGGACGGTTTAGGGTCCAGGTGAGGGTACGGCAACACTGTAGGGCGAGCGTGCGTGTGAGTGCACGGGTTAGTGTTAGCGTACGGGTTAGGATTAGGGGACGGGTGAGGGTCAGGCTTCGGGGAAGGGTTAGGGTTAGGGTTCGGGCTAGGGTTAGGGTTAGGGGACGGGGAGGGTTTAGGGTCCAGGTGAGGGTACGGCAACGCTTTAGGGGGAGCGTGCGTGTGAGGGCGCGGGTTAGTGTTAGCGTACGGGTTAGGATTAGGGGACGGGTGAGGGTCAGGCTTCGGGGAAGGGTTAGGGTTAGGGTTCGGGCTAGGGTTAGGGTTAGGGGACGGGGACGGTTTAGGGTCCAGGTGAGGGTACGGCAACGCTTTAGGGGGAGCGTGCGTGTGAGGGCGCGGGTTAGTGTTAGGGTATGGGTTAGGATTAGGGGACGGGTGAGGGTCAGGCTTCGGGGAAGGGTTAGGGTTAGGGTTCGGGCTAGGGTTAGGGTTAGGGGACGGGGACGGTTTAGGGTCCAGGTGAGGGTACGGCAATGCTTTAGGGGGAGCGTGCGTGTGAGGGCGCGGGTTAGTGTTAGCGTACGGGTTAGGATTAGGGGACGGGTGAGGGTCAGGCTTCGGGGAAGGGTTAGGGTTAGGGTTCGGGCTAGGGTTAGGGTTAGGGGACGGGGACGGTTTAGGGTCCAGGTGAGGGTACAGCAACGCTTTAGGGGGAGCGTGCGTGTGAGGGCGCGGGTTAGTGTTAGCGTACGGGTTAGGATTAGGGGACGGGTGAGGGTCAGGCTTCGGGGAAGGGTTAGGGTTAGGGTTCGGGCTAGGGTTAGGGTTAGGGGACGGGGACGGTTTAGGGTCCAGGTGAGGGTACGGCAACGCTTTAGGGGGAGCGTGCGTGTGAGGGCGCGGGTTAGTGTTAGCGTACGGGTTAGGATTAGGGGACGGGTGAGGGTCAGGCTTCGGGGAAGGGTTAGGGTTAGGGTTCGGGCTAGGGTTAGGGTTAGGGGACGGGGACGGTTTAGGGTCCAGGTGAGGGTACGGCAACGCTTTAGGGGGAGCGTGCGTGTGAGGGCGCGGGTTAGTGTTAGCGTACGGGTTAGGATTAGGGGACGGGTGAGGGTCAGGCTTCGGGGAAGGGTTAGGGTTAGGGTTCGGGCTAGGGTTAGGGTTAGGGAACGGGGACGGTTTAGGGAACAGGTGAGGGTACGGCAACGCTTTAGGGGGAGCGTGCGTGTGAGGGCGCGGATCAGTGTTAGCGTACGGGTTAGGATTAGGGGACGGTTGAGAGTCAGGCTTCGGGGAAGGGTTAGGGTTAGGGTTCGGGCTAGGGTTAGGGTTAGGGGACGGGAACGGTTTAGGGTCCAGGTGAGGGTATGGGAACGCTTTATGTGGAACGTGCGTGTGAGGGCGCGGGTTAGTGTTAGCGTACGGGTTAGGATTAGGGGACGGGTGAGGGTCAGGCTTCGGGGAAGGGTTAGGGTTAGGGTTCGGGCTAGGGTTAGGGTTAGGGGACGGGGACGGTTTAGGGTCCAGGTGAGGGTACGGCAACGCTTTAGGGGGAGCGTGCGTGTGAGGGCGCGTGTTACTGTTAGCGTACGGGTTAGGATTAGGGGAAGGGTGAGGGTCAGGCTTCGGGTAAGGGTTAGGGTTAGGGTTCGGACTAGGGTTAGGGTTAGGGGACGGGGACGGTTTAGGGTCCAGGTGAGGGTACGGCAACGCTTTAGGGGGAGCGTGCCTGTGAGGGCGCGGGTTAGTGTGAGCGTACGGGTCAGGATTAGGGGACGAGTGAGGGTCAGGCTTCGGGGAAGGGTTAGGGTTAGGGTTCGGGCTAGGGTTAGGGTTAGGGGATGGGGACCGTTTAGGGTCCAGGTGAGAGTACGGCAACGCTTTAGGGGGAGCGTGCGTGTGAGGGCGCGGGTTAGTGTTAGGGTATGGGTTAGTCTTAGGGGACGGGTGAGGTTCAGGCTTCGGGGAAGCGTTAGGGTTAGGGTTAGGGCTAGGGTTAGGGTTAGGGGAAGGGGACGGTTTAGGGTCCAGGTGAGGGTACGGCAACGCTTTAGGGGGAGCGTGCGTGTGAGGGCGCAGGTTAGTGTTAGCGTACGGATTATGATTAGGGGACGGGTGAGGGTCAGGCTTCGGGGAAGGGTTAGGGTTAGGGTTCGGGCTAGGGTTAGGGTTAGGGGACGGGGACGGTTTAGGGTCCAGGTGAGGGTACGGCAACGCTTTAGGGGGAGCGTGCGTGTGAGGGCGCGGGTTAGTGTTAGCGTACGGGTTTGGATTAGGGGACGGGTGAGGGTCAGGCTTCGGGGAAGGGTTAGGGTTAGGGTTCGGGCTAGGGTTAGGGTTAGGGGACGGGGACGGTTTAGGGTCCAGGTGAAGGTACGGCAACGCTTTAGGGAGAGCGTGCGTGTGAGGGCGCGCGATAGTGTTAGCGTACGGCTTAGGATTAAGGGACGGGTGAGGGTCAGGCTTCGGGGAAGGGTTAGGGTTAGGGTTCGGGCTAGGGTTAGGGTTAGGGGACGGGGACGGTTTAGGGTCCAGGTGAGGGTACGGCAACGCTTTAGGGGGAGCGTGCGTGTGAGGGCGCGGGTTAGTGTTAGCGTACGGGTTAGGATTAGGGGACGGGTGAGGGTCAGGCTTCGGGGAAGGGTTAGGGTTAGGGTTCGGGCTAGGGTTAGGGTTAGGGGATGGGGATGGTTTAGGGTCCAGGTGAGGGTACGGCAACGTTTTAGGGGGAGCGTGCGTGTGAGGGCGCGGGTTAGTGTTAACGTACGGGTTAGGATTAGGGGACGGGTGAGGGTCAGGCTTCGGGGAAGGGTTAGGGTTACGGTTCGGGCTAGGGTTAGGGTTAGGGGACGGGGACGGTTTAGGGTCCAGGTGAGGGTACGGCAACGCTTTAGGGGGAGCGTGCGTGTGAGGGCGCGGGTTAGTTTTAGCGTACGGGATAGGATTAGGGGACGGGTGAGGGTCAGGCTTCGGGGAAGTGTTAGGGTTAGGGTTAGGGCTAGGGTTAGGGTTAGGGGACGGGGACGGTTTAGGGTCCAGGTGAGGGTACGGCAACGCTTTAGGGGGAGCGTGCGTGTGAGGGCGCGGGTTAGTGTTAGCGTACGGGTTAGGATTAGGGGACGGGTGAGGGTCAGGCTTCGGGGAAGGGTTAGGGTTAGGGTTCGGGCTAGGGTTCGGGTTAGGGGACGGAGATGGTTTAGGGTCCAGGTGAGGGTACGGCAACGCTTTAAGGGGATCGTGCGTGTGAGGGCGCGGGTTAGTGTTAGCGTACGGGTTAGGATTAGGGGACGGGTGAGGGTCAGGCTTCGGGGAAGGGTTAGGGTTACGGTTCGGGCTAGGGTTAGGGTTAGGGGACGGGGACGGTTTAGGATCCAGGTGAGGGTACGGCAACGCTTTAGGGGGAGCGTGCGTGTGAGGGCGCGGGTTAGTGTTAGCGTACGGGTTAGGATTAGGGGACGGGTGAGGGTCAGGCTTCGGGGAAGTGTTAGGGTTAGGGTTAGGGCTAGGGTTAGGGTTAGGGGACGGGGACGGTTTAGGGTCCAGGTGAGGGTACGGCAACGCTTTAGGGGGAGCGTGCGTGTGAGGGCATGGGTTAGTGTTAGCGTACGGGTTAGGATTAGGGGACGGGTGAGGGTCAGGCTTCGGAGAAGTGTTAGGGTTAGGGTTCGGGCTAGGGTTAGGGTTAGGGGACGGGGACGGTTTAGGGTCCAGGTGAGGGTACGGCAACGCTTTAGGGGGAGCGTGCGTGTGAGGGCGCGGGTTAGTGTTAGGGTATGGGTTAGTCTTAGGGGACGGGTGAGGTTCAGGCTTCGGGAAAGCGTTAGGGTTAGGGTTCGGGCTAGGGTTAGGGTTAGGGGACGGGGACAGTTTAGGGTCCAGGTGAGGGTACGGCAACGCTTTAGGGGGAGCGTGCGTGTGAGGGCGCGGGTTAGTGTTAGCGTACGGGTTAGGATTAGGGGACGGGTGAGGGTCAGGCTTCGGGGAAGGGTTAGGGATAGGGTTCGGGCTAGGGTTAGGGTTAGGGGACGGGGACGGTTTAGGGTCCAGGTGAGGGTACGGCAACGCTTTAGGGGGAGCGTGCGTGTGAGGGCGCGGGTTAGTGTTAGCGTACGGGTTTGGATTAGGGGACGGGTGAGGGTCAGGCTTCGGGGAAAGGTTAGGGTTAGGGTTCAGGCTAGGGTTAGGGTTAGGGGACGGGGACGGTTTAGGGTCCAGGTGAAGGTACGGCAACGCTTTAGGGAGAGCGTGCGTGTGAGGGCGCGCGATAGTGTTAGCGTACGGCTTAGGATTAAGGGACGGGTGAGGGTCAGGCTTCGGGGAAGGGTTAGGGTTAGGGTTCGGGCTAGGGTTAGGGTTAGGGGACGGGGACGGTTTAGGGTCCAGGTGAGGGTACGGCAACGCTTTAGGGGGAGCGTGCGTGTGAGGGCGCGGGTTAGTGTTAGTGTATGGGTTAGGATTAGGGGACGGGTGAGGGTCAGGCTTCGGGGAAGGGTTAGGGTTAGGGTTCGGGCTAGGGTTAGGGTTAGGGGACGGGGACGGTTTAGGGTCCAGGTGAGGGTACGCAACGCTTTAGGGGGAGCGTGCGTGTGAGGGCGCGGGTTAGTGTTAGCGTATGGGTTAGGTTTAGTGGACGGGTGAGGGTCAGGCTTCGGGGAAGGGTTAGGGTTAGGGTTCGGGCTAGGGTTAGGGTTAGGGGACGGGGACGGTTTAGGGTTCAGGTGAGGGTACGGCAACGCTTTAGGGGGAGCGTGCGTGTGAGGACGCGGGTTAGTGTTAGCGTACGGGTTAGGATTAGGGGACGGGTGAGGGTCAAGCTTCGGGGAAGGGTTAGGGTTAGGGTTCGGGCTAGGGTTAGGGTTAGGGGACGGGGACGGTTTAGGGTCCAGGTGAGGGTACGGCAACGCTTTAGGGGGAGCGTGCGTGTGAGGGCGCGGGTTAGTGTTAGCGTACGGGTTAGGATTAGGGGACGGGTGAGGGTCAGGCTTCGGGGAAGGGTTAGGGTTAGGGTTCGGGCTAGGGTTAGGGTTAGGGGACGGGGATGGTTTAGGGTCCAGGTGAGGGTACGGCAACGTTTTAGGGGGAGCGTGCGTGTGAGGGCGCGGGTTAGTGTTAGCGTACGGGTTAGGATTAGGGGACGGGTGAGGGTCAGGCTTCGGGGAAGGGTTAGGGTTACGGTTCGGGCTAGGGTTAGGGTTAGGGGACGGGGACGGTTTAGGGTCCAGGTGAGGGTACGGCAACGCTTTAGGGGGAGCGTGCGTGTGAGGGCGCGGGTTAGTGTTAGGGTACGGGTTAGGATTAGGGGACGGGTGAGGGTCAGGCTTCGGGGAATGGTTAGGGTTAGGGTTAGGGCTAGGGTTAGGGTTAGGGGACGGGGACGGTTTAGGGTCCAGGTGAGGGTACGGCAACGCTTTAGGGGGAGCGTGCGTGTGAGGGCGCGGGTTAGTGTTAGCGTACGGGTTAGGATTAGGGGACGGGTGAGGGTCAGGCTTCGGGGAAGGTTTAGGTTTAGGGTTCGGGCTAGGGTTAGGGTTAGGGGACGGGGACGGTTTAGGGTCCAGGTGAGGGTACGGCAACGCTTTAGGGGGAGCGTGCGTGTGAGGGCGCGGGTTAGTGTTAGCGTACGGGTTAGGATTAGGTGACGGGTGAGGGTCAGGCTTCGGGGAAGGGTTAGGGTTACGGTTCGGGCTAGGGTTCGGGTTAGGGGACGGAGATGGTTTAGGGTCCAGGTGAGGGTACGGCAACGCTTTAAGGGGATCGTGCGTGTGAGGGCGCGGGTTAGTGTTAGCGTACGGGTTAGGATTAGGGGACGGGTGAGGGTCAGGCTTCGGGGAAGGGTTAGGGTTACGGTTCGGGCTAGGGTTAGGGTTAGGGGACGGGGACGGTTTAGGATCCAGGTGAGGGTACGGCAACGCTTTAGGGGGAGCGTGCGTGTGAGGGCGCGGGTTAGTGTTAGCGTACGGGTTAGGATTAGGGGACGGGTGAGGGTCAGGCTTCGGGGAAGTGTTAGGGTTAGTGTTAGGGCTAGGGTTAGGGTTAGGGGACGGGGACGGTTTAGGGTCCAGGTGAGGGTACGGCAACGCTTTAGGGGGAGCGTGCGTGTGAGGGCGTGGGTTAGTGTTAGCGTACGGGTTAGGATTAGGGGACGGGTGAGGGTCAGGCTTCGGAGAAGTGTTAGGGTTAGGGTTCGGGCTAGGGTTAGGGTTAGGGGACGGGGACGGTTTAGGGTCCAGGTGAGGGTACGGCAACGCTTTAGGGGGAGCGTGCGTGTGAGGGCGCGGGTTAGTGTTAGGGTATGGGTTAGTCTTAGGGGACGGGTGAGGTTCAGGCTTCGGGAAAGCGTTAGGGTTAGGGTTCGGGCTAGGGTAAGGGTTAGGGGACGGGGACAGTTTAGGGTCCAGGTGAGGGTACGGCAACGCTTTAGGGGGAGCGTGCGTGTGAGGGCGCGGGTTAGTGTTAGCGTACGGGTTAGGATTAGGGGACGGGTGAGGGTCAGGCTTCGGGGAAGGGTTAGGGATAGGGTTCGGGCTAGGGTTAGGGTTAGGGGACGGGGACGGTTTAGGGTCCAGGTGAGGGTACGGCAACGCTTTTGGGGGAGCGTGCGTGTGAGGGCGCGGGTTAGTGTTAGCGTACGGGTTTGGATTAGGGGACGGGTGAGGGTCAGGCTTCGGGGAAAGGTTAGGGTTAGGGTTCAGGCTAGGGTTAGGGTTAGGGGACGGGGACGGTTTAGGGTCCAGGTGAAGGTACGGCAACGCTTTAGGGAGAGCGTGCGTGTGAGGGCGCACGATAGTGTTAGCGTACGGCTTAGGATTAAGGGACGGGTGAGGGTCAGGCTTCGGGGAAGGGTTAGGGTTAGGGTTCGGGCTAGGGTTAGGGTTAGGGGACGGGGACGGTTTAGGGTCCAGGTGAGGGTACGGCAACGCTTTAGGGGGAGCGTGCGTGTGAGGGCGCGGGTTAGTGTTAGGGTATGGGTTAGGATTAGGGGACGGGTGAGGGTCAGGCTTCGGGGAAGGGTTAGGGTTAGGGTTCGGGCTAGGGTTAGGGTTAGGGGACGGGGACGGTTTAGGGTCCAGGTGAGGGTACGCAACGCTTTAGGGGGAGCGTGCGTGTGAGGGCGCGGGTTAGTGTTAGCGTATGGGTTAGGTTTAGTGGACGGGTGAGGGTCAGGCTTCGGGGAAGGGTTAGGGTTAGGGTTCGGGCTAGGGTTAGGGTTAGGGGACGGGGACGGTTTAGGGTTCAGGTGAGGGTACGGCAACGCTTTAGGGGGAGCGTGCGTGTGAGGACGCGGGTTAGTGTTAGCGTACGGGTTAGGATTAGGGGACGGGTGAGGGTCAAGCTTCGGGGAAGGGTTAGGGTTAGGGTTCGGGCTAGGGTTAGGGTTAGGGGACGGGGACGGTTTAGGGTCCAGGTGAGGGTACGGCAACGCTTTAGGGGGAGCGTGCGTGTGAGGGCGCGGGTTAGTGTTAGCGTACGGGTTAGGATTAGGGGACGGGTGAGGGTCAGGCTTCGGGGAAGGGTTAGGGTTAGGGTTCGGGCTAGGGTTAGGGTTAGGGGCCGGGGATGGTTTAGGGTCCAGGTGAGGGTACGGCAACGTTTTAGGGGGAGCGTGCGTGTGTGGGCGCGGGTAAGTGTTAGCGTACGGGTTAGGATTAGGGGACGGGTGAGGGTCAGGCTTCGGGGAAGGGTTAGGGTTACGGTTCGGGCTAGGGTTAGGGTTAGGGGACGGGGACGGTTTAGGGTCCAGGTGAGGGTACGGCAACGCTTTAGGGGGAGCGTGCGTGTGAGGGCGCGGGTTAGTGTTAGGGTACGGGTTAGGATTAGGGGACGGGTGAGGGTCAGGCTTCGGGGAATGGTTAGGGTTAGGGTTAGGGCTAGGGTTAGGGTTAGGGGACGGGGACGGTTTAGGGTCCAGGTGAGGGTACGGCAACGCTTTAGGGGGAGCGTGCGTGTGAGGGCGCGGGTTAGTGTTAGCGTACGGGTTAGGATTAGGGGACGGGTGAGGGTCAGGCTTCGGGGAAGTGTTAGGGTTAGGGTTCGGGCTAGGGTTAGGGTTAGGGGACGGGGACGGTTTAGGGTCCAGGTGAGGGTACGGCAACGCTTTAGGGGGAGCGTGCGTGTGAGGGCGCGGGTTAGTGTTAGAGTATGGGTTAGGATTAGGGGACGGGTGAGGGTCAGGCTTCGGGGAAGGTTTAGGTTTAGGGTTCGGGCTAGGGTTAGGGTTAGGGGACGGGGACGGTTTAGGGTCCAGGTGAGGGTACGGCAACGCTTTAGGGGGAGCGTGCGTGTGAGGGCACGGGTTAGTGTTAGCGTACGGGTTAGGATTAGGTGACGGGTGAGGGTCAGGCTTCGGGGAAGGGTTAGGGTTAGGGTTCGGGCTAGGGTTAGGGTTAGGGGACGGGGACGGTTTAGGGTCCAGGTGAGGGTACGGCAACGCTTTAGGGGGAGCGTGCGTGTGAGGGCGCGGGTTAGTGTTAGCGTACGGGTTAGGATTAGGGGACGGGTGAGGGTCAGGCTTCGGGGAAGTGTTAGGGTTAGGGTTCGGGCTAGGGTTAGGGTTAGGGGACGGGGACGGTTTAGGGTCCAGGTGAGGGTACGGCAACGCTTTAGGGGGAGCGTGCGTGTGAGGGCGCGGGTTAGTGTTAGCGTACGGGTTAGGATTAGGGGACGGGTGAGGGTCAGGCTTCGGGGAAGGGTTAGGTTTAGGGTTCGGGCTAGGGTTAGGGTTAGGGGACGGGGATGGTTTACGGTACAGGTGAGGGTACGGCAACGTTTTAGGGGCAGCGTGCGTGTGAGGGCGTGGGTTAGTGTTAGCGTACGGGTTAGGATTAGGGGACGGTTGAGGGTCAGGCTTCGGGGAAGGGTTAGGGTTACGGTTCGGGCTAGGGTTAGGGTTAGGGGACGGGGATGGTTTAGGGTCCAGGTGAGGGTACGGCAACGCTTTAGGGGGATCGTGCGTGTGAGGGCGCGGGTTAGTGTTAGCGTACGGGTTAGGATTAGGGGACGGGTGAGGGTCAGGCTTCGGGGAAGGGTTAGGGTTAGGGTTCGGGCTAGGGTTAGGGTTAGGGGACGGGGACGGTTTAGGGTCCAGGTGAGGGTACGGCAACGCTTTAGGGGGAGCGTGCGTGTGAGGACGCGGGTTAGTGTTAGCGTACGGGTTAGGATTAGGGGACGGGTGAGGGTCAGGCTTCGGGGAAGGGTTAGGGTTAGGGTTCGGGCTAGGGTTAGGGTTAGGGGACGGGGATGGTTTAGGGTCCAGGTGAGGGTACGGCAACGCTTTAGGGGGATCGTGCGTGTGAGGGCGCGGGTTAGTGTTAGCGTACGGGTTAGGATTAGGGGACGGGTGAGGGTCAGGCTTCGGGGAAGGGTTAGGGTTAGGGTTCGGGCTAGGGTTAGGGTTAGGGGACGGGGACGGTTTAGGGTCCAGGTGAGGGTACGGCAACGCTTTAGGGGGAGCGTGCGTGTGAGGGCGCGCGATAGTGTTAGCGTACGGGATAGGATTAGGGGACGGGTGAGGGTCAGGCTTCGGGGAAGGGTAAGGGTTAGGGTTCGGGCTAGGGTTAGGGTTAGGGGACGGGGACGGTTTAGGGTCCAGGTGAGGGTACGGCAACGCTTTAGGGGGAGCGTGCGTGTGAGGGCGCGGGTTAGTGTTAAGGTATGGGTTAGGATTAGGGGACGGGTGAGGGTCAGGCTTCGGGGAAGGGTTAGGGTTAGGGTTCGCGCTAGGGTTAGGGTTAGGGGACGGGGACGGTTTATGGTCCAGGTGAGGGTACGGCAACGCTTTAGGGGGAGCGTGCGTGTGAGGGCGCGGGTTAGTGTTAGCGTACGGGTTAGGATTAGGGGACGGGTGAGGGTCAGGCTTCGGGGAAGGGTTAGGGTTAGGGTTCGGGCTAGAATTAGGGTTAGGGGACGGGGACGGTTTAGGGTCCAGGTGAGGGTACGGCAACGCTTTAGGGGGAGCGTGCGTGTGAGGGCGCGGGTTAGTCTTAGCGTACGGGTTAGGATTAGGGGACGGGTGAGGGTCAGGCTTCGGGGAAGGGTTAGGGTTAGGGTTCGGGCTAGGGTTAGGGTTAGGGGACGGGGACGGCTTAGTGTCCAGGTGAGGGTACGGCAACGCTTTAGGGGGAGCGTGCGTGTGAGGGCGCGGATTACTGTTAGCGTACGGGTTAGGATTAGGGGACGGGTGAGGGTCAGGCTTCGGGGAAGGGTTAGGGTTAGGGTTCGGGCTAGGGTTAGGGTTAGGGGACGGGGACGGTTTAGGGTCCAGGTGAGGGTACGGCAACGCTTTAGGGGGAGCGTGCGTGTGAGGGCGCGGGTTAGTGTTAGCGTACGGGTTAGGATTAGGGGACGGGTGAGGGTCAGGCTTCGGGGAAGGGTTTGGGTTAGGGTTCGGGCTAGGGTTCGGGTTAGGGGACGGGGACGGTTTAGGGTCCAGGTGAGGGTACGGCAACGCTTTAGGGGGAGCGTGCGTGTGAGGGCGCGGGTTACTGTTAGCGTACGGGTTAGGATTAGGGGACGGGTGAGGGTCATGCTTCGGGGAAGTGTTAGGGCTGGGTTCGGGCTAGGGTTAAGGTTAGGTGACGGGGACGGTTTAGGGTCCAGGTGAGGGTACGGCAACGCTTTAGGGGGAGCGTGCGTGTGAGGGCGCGGGTTATCGTTAGCGTACGGGTTAGGATTAGGGGACGGGTGAGGGTCAGGCTTCGGGGAAGGGTTAGTGTTAGGGTTCGGGCTAGGGTTAGGGTTAGGGGACGGGGACCGTTTAGGGTTCAGGTGAGGGTAAGGCAACGCTTTAGGGGGAGCGTGCGTGTGAGGGCGCGGGTTAATGTTAGCGTACGGGTTAGGATTAGGGGACGGCTGAGGGTCAGGCTTCGGGGAAGCGTTAGGTTTAGGGTTCGGGCTAGGGTTAGGGTTAGGGGACGGGGACGGTTTAGGGTCCAGGTGAGGGTACGGCAACGCTTTAGGGGGAGCGTGCGTGTGAGGGCGCGGGTTAGTGTTAGCGTACGGGTTAGGATTAGGGGACGGGTGAGGGTCAGGCTTCGGGGAAGGGTTAGGGTTAGGGTTCGGGCTAGGGTTAGGGTTAGGGGACGGGGACGGTTTAGGGTCCAGGTGAGGGTACGGCAACGATTTAGGGGGAGCGTGCGTGTGAGGGCGCGGGTTAGTGTTAGCGTACGGGTTAGGATTAGGGGACGGGTGAGGGTCAGGCTTCGGGGAAGGTTTAGCGTTAGGGTTCGGGCTACGGTTAGGGTTAGGGGACGGGGACGGTTTAGGGTCCAGGTGAGGGTACGGCAACGCTTTAGGGGGATCGTGCGTGTGAGGGCGCAGGTTAGTGTTAGCGTACGGGTTAGGATTAGGGGACGGGTGAGGGTCAGGCTTCGGGGAAGGGTTAGGGTTAGGGTTCGGGCTAGGGTTAGGGTTAGGGGACGGGGACGGTTTAGGGTCCAGGTGAGGGTACGGCAACGCTTTAGGGGGAGCGTGCGTGTGAGGGCGCGGGTTAGTGTTAGCGTACGGGTTAGGATTAGGGGACGGGTGAGGGTCAGGCTTCGGGGAAGGGTTAGGGTTAGGGTTCGGGCTAGGGTTAGGGTTAGGGGACGGCGACGGTTTAGGGTCCAGGTGAGGGTACGGCAATGCATTAGGGGGAGCGTGCGTGTGAGGCCGCGGGTTAGTGTTAGCGTACGGGTTAGGATTAGGGGACGGGTGAGGGTCAGGCTTCGGGGAAGGGTTAGGGTTAGGGTTCGGGCTAGGGTTAGGGTTAGGGGACGGGGACGGTTTAGGGTCCAGGTGAGGGTACGGCAACGCTTTAGGGGGAGCGTGCGTGTGAGGGCGCGGGTTAGTGTTAGTGTACGGGTTAGGATTAGGGGACGGGTGAGGGTCAGGCTTCGGGGAAGGGTTAGGGTTAGGGTTCGGGCTAGGGTTAGGGTTAGGGGACGGGGACGGTTTAGGGTCCAGGTGAGGGTACGGCAACGCTTTAGGGGGAGCGTGCGTGTGAGGGCGCAGGTTAGTGTTAGGGTATGGGTTAGGATTAGGGGACGGGTAAGGGTCAGGCTTCGGGGAAGGGTTATGGTAAGGGTTCGGGCTAGGGTTAGGGTTAGGGGACGGGGACGGTTTAGGGTCCAGGTGAGGGTACGGCAACGCTTTAGGGGGAACGTGCATGTGAGGGCGCGGGTTAGTGTTAGCGTACGGGTTAGGATTAGGGGACGGGTGAGGGTCACGCTTCGGGGAAGGGTTAGGGTTAGGGTTCGGGCTAGGGTTAGGGTTAGGGTTAGGGGACGTTTTAGGGTCCAGGTGAGGGTACGGCAATGCTTTAGGGGGAGCGTGCGTGTGAGGGCGCCGGTTAGTGTTAGCGTACGGGTTAGGATTAGGGGACGGGTGAGGGTCAGGCTTCGGGGAAGGGTTAGGGTTAGGGTTCGGGCTAGGGTTAGGGTTAGGGGACGGGGACGGTTTAGGGTCCAGGTGAGGGTACGGCAACGCTTTAGGGGGAGCGTGCGTGTGAGGGCGCGCGATAGTGTTAGCGTACGGCTTAGGATTAGGGGACGGGTGAGGGTCAGGCTTCGGGGAAGGGTTAGGGTTAGGGTTCGGGCTAGGGTTAGGGTTAGGGGACGGGGACGGTTTAGGGTTCAGGTGAGGGTAAGGCAACGCTTTAGGGGGAGCGTGCGTGTGAGGGCGCGGGTTAATGTTAGCGTACGGGTTAGGATTAGGGGACGGGTGAGGGTCATGCTTCGGGGAAGGTTTAGGTTTAGGGTTCGGGCTAGGGTTAGGGTTAGGGGACGGGGACGGTTTAGGGTCCAGGTGAGGGTACGGCAATGCTTTAGGGGGAGCGTGCGTGTGAGGGCGCGGGTTAGTGTTAGCGTACGGGTTAGGATTAGGGGACGGGTGAGGGTCAGGCTTCGGGGAAGGGTTAGGGTTAGGGTTCGGGCTAGGGTTAGGGTTAGGGGACGGGGACGGTTTAGGGTCCAGGTGAGGGTACGGCAACGCTTTAGGGGGAGCGTGCGTGTGAGGGCGCGGGTTAGTGTTAGTGTACGGGTTAGGATTAGGGGACGGGTGAGGGTCAGGCTTCGGGGAAGGGTTAGGGTTAGGATTCGGGCTAGGGTTAGGGTTAGGGTTAGGGGACGGTTTAGGGTCCAGGTGAGGGTACGGCAACGCTTTAGGGGGAGCGTGCGTGTGAGGGCGCGGGTTAGTGTTAGGGTATGGGTTAGGATTAGGGGACGGGTGAGGGTCAGGCTTCGGGGAAGGGTTAGGTTTAGGGTTCGGGCTAGGGTTAGGGTTAGGGGACGGGGACGGTTTAGGGTCCAGGTGAGGGTACGGCAACGCTTTAGGGGGAACGTGCATGTGAGGGCGCGGGTTAGTGTTAGCGTACGGGTTAGGATTAGGGGACGGGTGAGGGTCAGGCTTCGGGGAAGTGTTAGGGTTAGGGTTCGGGCTAGGGTTAGGGTTAGGGGACGGGGACGGTTTAGGGTCCAGGTGAGGGTACGGCAACGCTTTAGGGGGAGCGTGCGTGTGAGGGCGCCGGTTAGTGTTAGCGTACGGGTTAGGATTAGGGGACGGGTGAGGGTCAGGCTTCGGGGAAGGGTTAGGGTTAGGGTTCGGGCTAGGGTTAGGGTTAGGGGACGGGGACGGTTTAGGGTCCAGGTGAGGGTACGGCAACGCTTTAGGGGGAGCGTGCGTGTGAGGGCGCGCGATAGTGTTAGCGTACGGCTTAGGATTAGGGGACGGGTGAGGGTCAGGCTTCGGGGAAGGGTAAGGGTTAGGGTTCGGGCTAGGGTTAGGGTTAGGGGACGGGGACGGTTTAGGGTCCAGGTGAGGGTACGGCAACGCTTTAGGGGGAGCGTGCGTGTGAGGGCGCGGGTTAGTGTTAAGGTATGGGTTAGGATTAGGGGACGGGTGAGGGTCAGGCTTCGGGGAAGGGTTAGGGTTAGGGTTCGCGCTAGGGTTAGGGTTAGGGGACGGGGACGGTTTAGGGTCCAGGTGAGGGTACGGCAACGCTTTAGGGGGAGCGTGCGTGTGAGGGCGCGGGTTAGTCTTAGCGTACGGGTTAGGATTAGGGGACGGGTGAGGGTCAGGCTTCGGGGAAGGGTTAGGGTTAGGGTTCGGGCTAGGGTTAGGGTTAGGGGACGGGGACGGCTTAGTGTCCAGGTGAGGGTACGGCAACGCTTTAGGGGGAGCGTGCGTGTGAGGGCGCGGATTACTGTTAGCGTACGGGTTAGGATTAGGGGACGGGTGAGGGTCAGGCTTCGGGGAAGGGTTAGGGTTAGGGTTCGGGCTAGGGTTAGGGTTAGGGGACGGGGACGGTTTAGGGTCCAGGTGAGGGTACGGCAACGCTTTAGGGGGAGCGTGCGTGTGAGGGCGCGGGTTAGTGTTAGCGTACGGGTTAGGATTAGGGGACGGGTGAGGGTCAGGCTTCGGGGAAGGGTTAGGGTTAGGGTTCGGGCTAGGGTTCGGGTTAGGGGACGGGGACGGTTTAGGGTCCAGGTGAGGGTACGGCAACGCTTTAGGGGGAGCGTGCGTGTGAGGGCGCGGGTTACTGTTAGCGTACGGGTTAGGATTAGGGGACGGGTGAGGGTCATGCTTCGGGGAAGTGTTAGGGCTGGGTTCGGGCTAGGGTTAAGGTTAGGTGACGGGGACGGTTTAGGGTCCAGGTGAGGGTACGGCAACGCTTTAGGGGGAGCGTGCGTGTGAGGGCGCGGGTTATCGTTAGCGTACGGGTTAGGATTAGGGGACGGGTGAGGGTCAGGCTTCGGGGAAGGGTTAGGGTTAGGGTTCGGGCTAGGGTTAGGGTTAGGGGACGGGGACGGTTTAGGGTTCAGGTGAGGGTAAGGCAACGCTTTAGGGGAAGCGTGCGTGTGAGGGCGCGGGTTAATGTTAGCGTACGGGTTAGGATTAGGGGACGGCTGAGGGTCAGGCTTCGGGGAAGCGTTAGGTTTAGGGTTCGGGCTAGGGTTAGGGTTAGGGGACGGGGACGGTTTAGGGTCCAGGTGAGGGTACGGCAACGCTTTAGGGGGAGCGTGCGTGTGAGGGCGCGGGTTAGTGTTAGCGTACGGGTTAGGATTAGGGGACGGGTGAGGGTCAGGCTTCGGGGAAGGTTTAGGGTTAGGGTTCGGGCTAGGGTTAGGGTTAGGGGACGGGGACGGTTTAGGGTCCAGGTGAGGGTACGGCAACGATTTAGGGGGAGCGTGCGTGTGAGGGCGCGGGTTAGTGTTAGCGTACGGGTTAGAATTAGGGGACGGGTGAGGGTCAGGCTTCGGGGAAGGGTTAGCGTTAGGGTTCGGGCTACGGTTAGGGTTAGGGGACGGGGACGGTTTAGGGTCCAGGTGAGGGTACGGCAACGCTTTAGGGGGATCGTGCGTGTGAGGGCGCAGGTTAGTGTTAGCGTACGGGTTAGGATTAGGGGACGGGTGAGGGTCAGGCTTCGGGGAAGGGTTAGGGTTAGGGTTCGGGCTAGGGTTAGGGTTAGGGGACGGGGACGGTTTAGGGTCCAGGTGAGGGTACGGCAACGCTTTAGGGGGAGCGTGCGTGTGAGGGCGCGGGTTAGTGTTAGCGTACGGGTTAGGATTAGGGGACGGGTGAGGGTCAGGCTTCGGGGAAGGGTTAGGGTTAGGGTTCGGGCTAGGGTTAGGGTTAGGGGACGGCGACGGTTTAGGGTCCAGGTGAGGGTACGGCAATGCTTTAGGGGGAGCGTGCGTGTGAGGGCGCGGGTTAGTGTTAGCGTACGGGTTAGGATTAGGGGACGGGTGAGGGTCAGGCTTCGGGGAAGGGTTAGGGTTAGGGTTCGGGCTAGGGTTAGGGTTAGGGGACGGGGACGGTTTAGGGTCCAGGTGAGGGTACGGCAACGCTTTAGGGGGAGCGTGCGTGTGAGGGCGCGGGTTAGTGTTAGGGTATGGGTTAGGATTAGGGGACGGGTAAGGGTCAGGCTTCGGGGAAGGGTTATGGTAAGGGTTCGGGCTAGGGTTAGGGTTAGGGGACGGGGACGGTTTAGGGTCCAGGTGAGGGTACGGCAACGCTTTAGGGGGAACGTGCATGTGAGGGCGCGGGTTAGTGTTAGCGTACGGGTTAGGATTAGGGGACGGGTGAGGGTCAGGCTTCGGGGAAGGGTTAGGGTTAGGGTTCGGGCTAGGGTTAGGGTTAGGGTTAGGGGACGTTTTAGGGTCCAGGTGAGGGTACGGCAATGCTTTAGGGGGAGCGTGCGTGTGAGGGCGCCGGTTAGTGTTAGCGTACGGGTTAGGATTAGGGGACGGGTGAGGGTCAGGCTTCGGGGAAGGGTTAGGGTTAGGGTTCGGGCTAGGGTTAGGGTTAGGGGACGGGGACGGTTTAGGGTCCAGGTGAGGGTACGGCAACGCTTTAGGGGGAGCGTGCGTGTGAGGGCGCGCGATACTGTTAGCGTACGGCTTAGGATTAGGGGACGGGTGAGGGTCAGGCTTCGGGGAAGGGTAAGGGTTAGGGTTCGGGCTAGGGTTAGGGTTAGGGGACGGGGACGGTTTAGGGTCCAGGTGAGGGTACGGCAACGCTTTAGGGGGAGCGTGCGTGTGAGGGCGCGGGTTAGTGTTAGGGTATGGGTTAGGATTAGGGGACGGGTGAGGGTCAGGCTTCGGGGAAGGGTTAGGGTTAGGGTTCGGGCTAGGGTTAGGGTTAGGGGACGGGGACGGTTTAGGGTCCAGGTGAGGGTACGGCAACGCTTTAGGGGGAGCGTGCGTGTGAGGGCGCGGGTTAGTGTTAGCGTACGGGTTAGGATTAGGGGACGGGTGAGGGTCAGGCTTCGGGGAAGGGTTAGGGTTAGGGTTCGGGCTAGGGTTAGGGTTAGGGGACGGGGACGGTTTAGGGTTCAGGTGAGGGTACAGCAACGCTTTAGGGGGAGCGTGCGTGTGAGGGCGCGGGTTAGTGTTAGCGTACGGGTTAGGATTAGGGGACGGGTGAGTGTCAGGCTTCGGGGAAGGGTTAGGTTTAGGGTTCGGGCTAGGGTTAGGGTTAGGGGACGGGGACAGTTTAGGGTCCAGGTGAGGGTACGGCAACGCTTTAGGGGGAGCGTGCGTGTGAGGGCGCGGGTTAGTGTTAGCGTACGTGTTAGGATTAGGGGACGGGTGAGGGTCAGGCTTCGGGGAAGGGTTAGGGTTAGGGTTCGGGCTAGGGTTAGGGTTAGGGGACGGGGACGGTTTCGGGTCCAGGTGAGGGTACGGCAACGCTTTAGGGGGAGCGTGCGTGTGAGGGCGCGGGTTAGTGTTAGCATATGGGTTAGGATTAGGGGACGGGTGAGGGTCAGGCTTCGGGGAAGTGTTAGGGTTAGGGTTCGGGCTAGGGTTAGGGTTAGGGGACGGGGACGGTTTAGGGTCCAGGTGAGGGTACGGCAACGCTTTAGGGGGAGCGTGCGTGTGAGGGCGCGGGGTAGTGTTAGCGTACGGATTAGGATTATGGGACGGGTGAGGGTCAGGCTTCGGGGAAGGTTTAGGGTTAGGGTTCGGGCTAGGGTTAGGGTAAGGGGACAGGGACGGTTTAGGGTCCAGGTGAGGGTACGGCAACGCTTTAGGGGAAGCGTGCGTGTGAGGGCGCGGGTTAGTGTTAGCGTACGGGTTAGGATTAAGGGACGTGTGAGGGTCAGGCTTCGGGTAAGGGTTAGGGTTAGGGTTCGGGCTAGGGTTAGGGTTAGGGGACGGGGATGGTTTAGGGTCCAGGTGAGGGTACGGCAACGCTTTAGGGGGAGCGTGCGTGTGAGGGCGCGGGTTAGTCTTAGCGTACGGGTTAGGATTAGGGGACGGGTGAGGGTCAGGCTTCGGGGAAGGGTTAGGGTTAGGGTTCGGGCTAGGGTTAGGGTTAGGGGACGGGGACGGCTTAGTGTCCAGGTGAGGGTACGGCAACGCTTTAGGGGGAGCGTGCGTGTGAGGGCGCGGGTTACTGTTAGCGTACGGGTTAGGATTAGGGGACGGGTGAGGGTCAGGATTCGGGGAAGGTTTAGGGTTAGGGTTCGGGCTAGGGTTAGGGTAAGGGGACAGGGACGGTTTAGGGTCCAGGTGAGGGTACGGCAACGCTTTAGGGGAAGCGTGCGTGTGAGGGCGCGGGTTAGTGTTAGCGTACGGGTTAGGATTAAGGGACGTGTGAGGGTCAGGCTTCGGGTAAGGGGTAGGGTTAGGGTTCGGGCTAGGGTTAGGGTTAGGGGACGGGGATGGTTTAGGGTCCAGGTGAGGGTACGGCAACGCTTTAGGGGGAGCGTGCGTGTGAGGGCGCGGGTTAGTCTTAGCGTACGGGTTAGGATTAGGGGACGGGTGAGGGTCAGGCTTCGGGGAAGGGTTAGGGTTAGGGTTCGGGCTAGGGTTAGGGTTAGGGGACGGGGACGGCTTAGTGTCCAGGTGAGGGTACGGCAACGTTTTAGGGGGAGCGTGCGTGTGAGGGCGCGGGTTACTGTTAGCGTACGGGTTAGGATTAGGGGACGGGTGAGGGTCAGGCTTCGGGGAAGGGTTAGGGTTAGGGTTCGGGCTAGGGTTAGGGTTAGGGGACGGGGACGGTTTAGGGTCCAGGTGAGGGTACGGCAACGCTTTAGGGGGAGCGTGCGTGTGAGGGCGCGGGTTAGTGTTAGCGTACGGGTTAGGATTAGGGGACGGGTGAGGGTCAGGCTTCGGGGAAGGGTTAGTGTTAGGGTTCGGGCTAGGGTTCGGGTTAGGGGACGGGGACTGTTTAGGGTCCAGGTGAGGGTACGGCAACGCTTTAGGGGGAGCGTGCGTGTGAGGGCGCGGGTTACCGTTAGCGTACGGGTTAGGATTAGGGGAAGGGTGAGTGTCATGCTTCGGGGAAGTGTTAGGGCTGGGTTCGGGCTAGGGTTAGGGTTAGGGGACGGGGACGGTTTAGGGTCCAGGTGAGGGTACGGCAACGCTTTAGGGGGAGCGTGCGTGTGAGGGCGCGGGTTAGCGTTAGCGTACGGGTTAGGATTAGGGGACGGGTGAGGGTCAGGCTTCGGGGAAGTGTTAGGGTTAGGGTTCGGGCTAGGGTTAGGGCTAGAGGACGGGGACGGTTTAGGGTCCAGGTGAGGGTATGGAAACGCTTTAGGGGGAGCGTGCATGTGAGGGCGCGGGTTAGTGTTAGCGTACGGGTTAGGATTAGGGGACGGGTGAGGGTCAGGCTTCGGGGAAGGGTTAGGGTTAGGGTTCGGGCTAGGGTTAGGGTTAGGGGACGGGGACGGTTTAGGGACCAGGTGAGGGTACGGCAACGCTTTAGGGGGAGCGTGCGTGTGAGGGCGCGGGTTAGTGTTAGCGTACGGGTTAGGATTAGGGGACGGGTGAGGGTCAGGCTTCGGGGAAGGGTTAGGGTTAGGGTTCGGGCTAGAATTAGGGTTAGGGGACGGGGACGGTTTAGGGTCCAGGTGAGGGTACGGCAACGCTTTAGGGGGAGCGTGCGTGTGAGGGCGCGGGTTAGTGTAGGCGTACGGGTTAGGATTAGGGGACGGGTGAGGGTCAGGCTTCGGGGAAGGGTTAGGGTTAGGGTTCGGACTAGGGTTAGGGTTAGGGGACGGGGACGGTTTAGGGTTCAGGTGAGGGTAAGGCAACGCTTTAGGGGGAGCGTGCGTGTGAGGGCGCGGGTTAATGTTAGCGTACGGGTTAGGATTAGGGGACGGGTGAGGGTCAGGCTTCGGGGAAGGGTTAGGGTTAGGGTTCGGGCTAGGGTTAGGGTTAGGGGACGGGGACGGTTTAGGGTCCAGGTGAGGGTACGGCAATGCTTTAGGGGGAGCGTGCGTGTGAGGGCGCGGGTTAGTGTTAGCGTACGGGTTAGGATTAGGGGACGGGTGAGGGTCAGGCTTCGGGGAAGGGTTAGGGTTAGGGTTCGGGCTAGAGTTAGGGTTAGGGGACGGGGACGGTTTAGGGTCCAGGTGAGGGTACGGCAACGCTTTAGGGGGAGCGTGCGTGTGAGGGCGCGGGTTAGTGTTAGTGTACGGGTTAGGATTAGGGGACGGGTGAGGGTCAGGCTTCGGGGAAGGGTTAGGGTTAGGGTTCGGGCTAGGGTTAGGGTTAGGGTTAGGGGACGGTTTAGGGTCCAGGTGAGGGTACGGCAACGCTTTAGGGGGAGCGTGCGTGTGAGGGCGCGGGTTAGTGTTAGGGTATGGGTTAGGATTAGGGGACGGGTGAGGGTCAGGCTTCGGGGAAGGGTTAGGGTTAGGTTTCGGGCTAGGGTTAGGGTTAGGGGACGGGGACGGTTTAGGGTCCAGGTGAGGGTACGGCAACGCTTTAGGGGGAACGTGCATGTGAGGGCGCGGGTTAGTGTTAGCGTACGGGTTAGGATTAGGGGACGGGTGAGCGTCAGGCTTCGGGGAAGGGTTAGGGTTAGGGTTCGGGCTAGGGTTAGGGTTAGGGGACGGGGACGGTTTAGGGTCCAGGTGAGGGTACGGCAACGCTTTAGGGGGAGCGTGCGTGTGAGGGCGCCGGTTAGTGTTAGCGTACGGGTTAGGATTAGGGGACGGGTGAGGGTCAGGCTTCGGGGAAGGGTTAGGGTTAGGGTTCGGGCTAGGGTTAGGGTTAGGGGACGGGGACGGTTTAGGGTCCAGGTGAGGGTACGGCAACGCTTTAGGGGGAGCGTGCGTGTGAGGGCGCGGGTTAGTGTTAAGGTATGGGTTAGGATTAGGGGACGGGTGAGGGTCAGGCTTCGGGGAAGGGTTAGGGTTAGGGTTCGCGCTAGGGTTAGGGTTAGGGGACGGGGACGGTTTAGGGTCCAGGTGAGGGTACGGCAACGCTTTAGGGGGAGCGTGCGTGTGAGGGCGCGGGTTAGTCTTAGCGTACGGGTTAGGATTAGGGGACGGGTGAGGGTCAGGCTTCGGGGAAGGGTTAGGGTTAGGGTTCGGGCTAGGGTTAGGGTTAGGGGACGGGGACGGCTTAGTGTCCAGGTGAGGGTACGGCAACGCTTTAGGGGGAGCGTGCGTGTGAGGGCGCGGATTACTGTTAGCGTACGGGTTAGGATTAGGGGACGGGTGAGGGTCAGGCTTCGGGGAAGGGTTAGGGTTAGGGTTCGGGCTAGGGTTAGGGTTAGGGGACGGGGACGGTTTAGGGTCCAGGTGAGGGTACGGCAACGCTTTAGGGGGAGCGTGCGTGTGAGGGCGCGGGTTAGTGTTAGCGTACGGGTTAGGATTAGGGGACGGCTGAGGGTCAGGCTTCGGGGAAGGGTTAGGGTTAGGGTTCGGGCTAGGGTTCGGGTTAGGGGACGGGGACGGTTTAGGGTCCAGGTGAGGGTACGGCAACGCTTTAGGGGGAGCGTGCGTGTGAGGGCGCGGGTTACTGTTAGCGTACGGGTTAGGATTAGGGGACGGGTGAGGGTCATGCTTCGGGGAAGTGTTAGGGCTGGGTTCGGGCTAGGGTTAAGGTTAGGTGACGGGGACGGTTTAGGGTCCAGGTGAGGGTACGGCAACGCTTTAGGGGGAGCGTGCGTGTGAGGGCGCGGGTTATCGTTAGCGTACGGGTTAGGATTAGGGCACGGGTGAGGGTCAGGCTTCGGGGAATGGTTAGTGTTAGGGTTCGGGCTAGGGTTAGGGTTAGGGGACGGGGACCGTTTAGGGTTCAGGTGAGGGTAAGGCAACGCTTTAGGGGGAGCGTGCGTGTGAGGGCGCGGGTTAATGTTAGCGTACGGGTTAGGATTAGGGGACGGCTGAGGGTCAGGCTTCGGGGAAGCGTTAGGTTTAGGGTTCGGGCTAGGGTTAGGGTTAGGGGACGGGGACGGTTTAGGGTCCAGGTGAGGGTACGGCAACGCTTTAGGGGGAGCGTGCGTGTGAGGGCGCGGGTTAGTGTTAGCGTACGAGTTAGGATTAGGGGACGGGTGAGGGTCAGGCTTCGGGGAAGGGTTAGGGTTAGGGTTCGGGCTAGGGTTAGGGTTAGGGGACGGGGACGGTTTAGGGTCCAGGTGAGGGTACGGCAACGATTTAGGGGGAGCGTGCGTGTGAGGGCGCGGGTTAGTGTTAGCGTACGGGTTAGGATTAGGGGAAGGGTGAGGGTCAGGCTTCGGGGAAGGGTTAGCGTTAGGGTTCGGGCTACGGTTAGGGTTAGGGGACGGGGACGGTTTAGGGTCCAGGTGAGGGTACGGCAACGCTTTAGGGGGATCGTGCGTGTGAGGGCGCAGGTTAGTGTTAGCGTACGGGTTAGGATTAGGGGACGGGTGAGGGTCAGGCTTCGGGGAAGGGTTAGGGTTAGGGTTCGGGCTAGGGTTAGGGTTAGGGGACGGGGACGGTTTAGGGTCCAGGTGAGGGTACGGCAACGCTTTAGGGGGAGCATGCGTGTGAGGGCGCGGGTTAGTGTTAGCGTACGGGTTAGGATTAGGGGACGGGTGAGGGTCAGGCTTTGGGGAAGGGTTAGGGTTAGGGTTCGGGCTAGGGTTAGGGTTAGGGGACGGCGACGGTTTAGGGTCCAGGTGAGGGTACGGCAATGCTTTAGGGGGAGCGTGCGTGTGAGGGCGCGGGTTAGTGTTAGCGTACGGGTTAGGATTAGGGGACGGGTGAGGGTCAGGCTTCGGGGAAGGGTTAGGGTTAGGGTTCGGGCTAGGGTTAGGGTTAGGGGACGGGGACGGTTTAGGGTCCAGGTGAGGGTACGGCAACGCTTTAGGGGGAGCGTGCGTGTGAGGGCGCGGGTTAGTGTTAGTGTACGGGTTAGGATTAGGGGACGGGTGAGGGTCAGGCTTCGGGGAAGGGTTAGGGTTAGGTTTCGGGCTAGGGTTAGGGTTAGGGGACGGGGACGGTTTAGGGTCCAGGTGAGGGTACGGCAACGCTTTAGGGGGAGCGTGCGTGTGAGGGCGCGGGTTAGTGTTAGGGTATGGGTTAGGATTAGGGGACGGGTAAGGGTCAGGCTTCGGGGAAGGGTTATGGTAAGGGTTCGGGCTAGGGTTAGGGTTAGGGGACGGGGACGGTTTAGGGTCCAGGTGAGGGTACGGCAACGCTTTAGGGGGAACGTGCCTGTGAGGGCGCGGGTTAGTGTTAGCGTACGGGTTAGGATTAGGGGACGGGTGAGGGTCACGCTTCGGGGAAGGGTTAGGGTTAGGGTTCGGGCTAGGGTTAGGGTTAGGGTTAGGGGACGTTTTAGGGTCCAGGTGAGGGTACGGCAATGCTTTAGGGGGAGCGTGCGTGTGAGGGCGCCGGTTAGTGTTAGCGTACGGGTTAGGATTAGGGGACGGGTGAGGGTCAGGCTTCGGGGAAGGGTTAGGGTTAGGGTTCGGGCTAGGGTTAGGGTTAGGGGACGGGGACGGTTTAGGGTCCAGGTGAGGGTACGGCAACGCTTTAGGGGGAGCGTGCGTGTGAGGGCGCGCGATAGTGTTAGCGTACGGCTTAGGATTAGGGGACGGGTGAGGGTCAGGCTTCGGGGAAGGGTAAGGGTTAGGGTTCGGGCTAGGGTTAGGGTTAGGGGACGGGGACGGTTTAGGGTCCAGGTGAGGGTACGGCAACGCTTTAGGGGGAGCGTGCGTGTGAGGGCGCGGGTTAGTGTTAGCGTAAGGGTTAGGATTAGGGGACGGGTGAGGGTCAGGCTTCGGGGAAGGGTTAGGGTTAGGGTTCGGGCTAGAATTAGGGTTAGGGGACGGGGACGGTTTAGGGTCCAGGTGAGGGTACGACAACGCTTTAGGGGGAGCGTGCGTGTGAGGGCGCGGGTTAGTGTTAGCGTACGGGTTAGGATTAGGGGACGGGTGAGGGTCAGGCTTCGGGGAAGGGTTAGGGTTAGGGTTCGGGCTAGGGTTAGGGTTAGGGGACGGGGACGGTTTAGGGTTCAGGTGAGGGTACAGCAACGCTTTAGGGGGAGCGTGCGTGTGAGGGCGCGGGTTAGTGTTACCGTACGGGTTAGGATTAGGGGACGGGTGAGTGTCAGGCTTCGGGGAAGGGTTAGGGTTAGGGTTCGGGCTAGGGTTAGGGTTAGGGGACGGGGACAGTTTAGGGTCCAGGTGAGGGTACGGCAACGCTTTAGGGGGAGCGTGCGTGTGAGGGCATGGGTTAGTGTTAGCGTACGGGTTAGGATTAGGGGACGGGTGAGGGTCAGGCTTCGGGGAAGGGTTAGGTTTAGGGTTCGGGCTAGGTTTAGGGTTAGGGGACGGGGACGGTTTAGGGTCCAGGTGAGGGTATGGCCACACTTTAGGGGGAGCGTGCGTGTGAGGGCGAGGGTTAGTGTTAGCGTACGGGTTAGGATTAGGGGACGGGTGAGGGTCAGGCTTCGGGGAAGGGTTAGGGTTAGGGTTCGGGCTAGGGTTAGGGTTAGGGGACGGGGACGGTTTAGGGTCCAGGTGAGGGTACGGCAACGCTTTAGGGGGAGCGTGCGTGTGAGGGCGCGGGTTAGTGTTAGCGTAAGGGTTAGGATTAGGGGACGGGTGAGGGTCAGGCTTCGGGGAAGGGTTAGGGTTAGGGTTCGGGCTAGGGTTAGGTTTAGGGGACGGGGACGGTTTAGGGTCGAGGTGAGGGTACGGCAACGCTTTAGGTGGAGCGTCCGTGCGAGGGCGCGGGTTAGTGTTAGGGTACGGGTTAGGATTAGGGGACGGATGAGGGTCAGGCTTCGGGGAAGGGTTAGGGTTAGGGTTCGGGCTAGGGTTAGGGTTAGGGGACGGGGACGGTTTAGGGTCCAGGTGAGGGTACGGCAACGCTTTAGGGGGAGCGTGCGTGTGAGGGCGCGTGTTAGTGTTAGCGTACCGGTTAGGATTAGGGGACGTGTGAGGGTCAGGCTTCGGGGAAGGGTTAGGGTTAGGGTTCGGGCTAGGGTTAGGGTTAGGGGACGGGGACGGTTTAGGGTCCAGGTGAGGGTACGGCAACGCTTTAGGGGGAGCGTGCGTGTGAGGGCGCGGGTTAGTGTTAGCGTACGGGTTAGGATTAGGGGACGGGTGAGGGTCAGGCTTCGGGGAAAGGTTAGGGTTAGGGTTCGGGCTAGGGTTAGGGTTAGGGGACGGGGACGGTTTAGGGTCCAGGTGAGGGTACGGCAACGCTTTAGGGGGAGCGTGCGTGTGAGGGCGCGGGTTAGTGTTAGCGTACGGGTTAGGATTAGGGGACGGGTGAGGGTCAGGCTTCGGGTAAGGGTTAGGGTTAGGGTTCGGGCTAGGGTTAGGGTTAGGGGACGGGGACGGTTTAGGGTCCAGGTGAGGGTACGGAAACGCTTTAGGGAGAGCGTGCGTGTGAGGGCGCGGGTTAGTGTTAGCGTACGGGTTAGGATTAGGGGACGGGTGAAGGTCAGGCTTCGGGGAAGGGTTAGGGTTAGGGTTCGGGCTAGGGTTAGGGTTAGGGGACGGGGACGGTTTAGGGTCCAGGTGAGGGTACGGCAACGCTTTAGGGGGAGCGTGCGTGTGAGGGCGCGGGTTAGTGTTAGCGTACGGGTTAGGATTAGGGGACGGGTGAGGGTCAGGCTTCGGGGAAGGGTTAGGGTTAGGGTTCGGGCTAGGGTTAGGGTTAGGGGACGGGGACGGTTTAGGGTCCAGGTGAGGGTACGGCAACGCTTTAGGGGGAGCGTGCATGTGAGGGCGCGGGTTAGTGTTAGGGTATGGGATAGGATTAGGGGACGGGTGAGGGTCAGGCTTCGGGGAAGGGTTAGGGTTAGGGTTCGGGCTAGGGTTAGGGTTAGGGGACGGGGACGGTTTAGGGTCCAGGTGAGGGTACGGCAACGCTTTAGGGGGAGCGTGCGTGTGAGGGCGCTGGTTAGTGTTAGCGTACGGGTTAGGATTAGGGGACGGGTGAGGGTCAGGCTTCGGGGAAGGGTTAGGGTTAGGGTTCGGGCTAGGGTTAGGGTTAGGGGACGGGGACGGTTTAGGGTCCAGGTGAGGGTATGGCAACGCTTTAGGGGGAGCGTGCATGTGAGGGCGCGGGTTAGTGTTTGCGTACGGGTTAGGATTGGGGACGGGTGAGGGTCAGGCTTCGGGGAAGGGTTAGGGTTAGGGTTCGGGCTAGGGTTAGGGTTAGGGGACGGGGACGGTTTAGGGTCCAGGTGAGGGTACGGCAACGCTTTAGGGGGAGCGTGCGTGTGAGGGCGCGGGTTAGTGTTAGGGTATGGGTTAGGATTAGGGGACGGGTAAGGGTCAGGCTTCGGGGAAGGGTTAGGGGTAGGGTTCGGGCTAGGGTTAGGGTTAGGGGACGGGGACGGTTTAGGGTCCAGGTGAGGGTACGGCAACGCTTTAGGGGGAGCGTGCGTGTGAGGGCGCGGGTTAGTGTTAGCGTACGGGTTAGGATTAGGGGACGGGTGAGGGTCAGGCTTCGGGGAAGGGTTAGGGTTAGGGTTCGGGCTAGGGTTAGGGTTAGGGGACGGGGACGGGTTAGGGTCCAGGTGAGGGTACGGCAACGCTTTAGGGGGAGCATGCGTGTGAGGGCGCGGGTAAGTGTTAGCGTACGGGTTAGGATTAGGGGACGGGTGAGGGTCAGGCTTCGGGGAAGGGTTAGGGTTAGGGTTCGGGCTAGGGTTAGGGTTAGGGGACGGGGACGGTTTAGGGTCCAGGTGAGTGTATGGCAACGCTTTAGGGGGAGCGTGCGTGTGAGGGCGCGGGTTAGTGTTAGCGTACGGGTTAGGATTAGGGGACGGGTGAGGGTCAGGCTTCGGGGAAGGGTTAGGGTTAGGGTTCGGTCTAGAATTACGGTTAGGGGACGGGGACGGTTTAGGGTCCAGGTGAGGGTACGGCAACGCTTTAGGGGGAGCGTGCGTGTGAGGGCGCGGGTTAGTCTTAGCGTACGGGTTAGGATTAGGGGACGGATGAGGGTCAGGCTTCGGGGAAGGTTTAGGGTTAGGGTTCAGGCTAGGGTTAGGGTTAGGGGACGGGGACGGCTTAGTGTCCAGGTGAGGGTACGGCAACGCTTTAGGGGGAGCGTGCGTGTGAGGGCGCGGGTTACTGTTAGCGTACGGTTTAGGATTAGGGGACGGGTGAGGGTCAGGCTTCGGGGAAGGGTTAGGGTTAGGGTTCGGGCTAGGGTTAGGGTTAGGGGACGGGGACGGTTTAGGGTCCAGGTGAGGGTACGGCAACGCTTTAGGGGGTGCGTGCGTGTGAGGGCGCGGGTTAGTGTTAGCGTACGGGTTAGGATTAGGGGACGGGTGAGGGTCAGGCTTCGGGGAAGGGTTAGGGTTAGGGTTCGGGCTAGGGTTCGGGTTAGGGGACGGGGACGGTTTAGGGTCCAGGTGAGGGTACGGCAACGCTTTAGGGGGAGCGTGCGTGTGAGGGCGCGGGTTACTGTTAGCGTACGGGTTAGGATTAGGGGACGGGTGAGGGTCATGCTTCGGGGAAGTGTTAGGGCTGGGTTCGGGCTAGGGTTAGGTTTAGGTGACGGGGACGGTTTAGGGTCCAGGTGAGGGTACGGCAACGCTTTAGGGGGAGCGTGCGTGTGAGGGCGCGGGTTAGCGTTAGCGTACGGGTTAGGATTAGGGGACGGGTGAGGGTCAGGCTTCGGGGAAGGGTTAGGGTTAGGGTTCGGGCTAGGGTTAGGTTTAGAGGACGGGGACGGTTTAGGATCCAGGTGAGGGTATGGCAACGCTTTAGGGGGAGCGTGCGTGGGAGGGCGCGTGTTCGTGTTAGCGTACGGGTTAGGATTAGGGGACGGGTGAGGGTCAGGCTTCGGGGAAGGGTTAGGGTTAGGGTTCGGGCTAGGGTTAGGGTTAGGGGACGGGGACGGTTTAGGGACCAGGTGAGGGTACGGCAACGCTTTAGGGGGAGCGTGCATGTGAGGGCGCGGGTTAGTGTTAGGGTATGGGTTAGGATTAGGGGACGGGTGAGGGTCAGGCTTCGGGGAAGGGTTAGGGTTAGGGTTCGGGCTAGGGTTAGGGTTAGGGGACGGGGACGGTTTAGGGTCCAGGTGAGGGTACGGCAACGCTTTAGGGGGAGCGTGTGTGTGAGGGCGCTGGTTAGTGTTAGCGTACGGGTTAGGATTAGGGGACGGGTGAGGGTCAGGCTTCGGGGAAGGGTTAGGGTTAGGGTTCGGGCTAGGGTTAGGGTTAGGGGACGGGGACGGTTTAGGGTCCAGGTGAGGGTATGGCAACGCTTTAGGGGGAGCGTGCATGTGAGGGCGCGGGTTAGTGTTAGCGTACGGGTTAGGATTAGGGGACGGGTGAGGGTCAGGCTTCGGGGAAGGGTTAGGGTTAGGGTTCGGGCTAGGGTTAGGGTTAGGGGACGGGGATGGTTTAGGGTCCAGGTGAGGGTATGGCAACGCTTTAGGGGGAGCGTGCGTGTGAGGGCGCGGGTTAGTGTTAGGGTATGGGTTAGGATTAGGGGACGGGTAAGGGTCAGGCTTCGGGGAAGGGTTAGGGGTAGGGTTCGGGCTAGGGTTAGGGTTAGGGGACGGGGACGGTTTAGGGTCCAGGTGAGGGTACGGCAACGCTTTAGGTGGAGCGTGCGTGTGAGGGCGCGGGTTAGTGTTAGCGTACGGGTTAGGATTAGGGGACGGGTGAGGGTCAGGCTTCGGGGAAGGGTTAGGGTTAGGGTTCGGGCTAGGGTTAGGGTTAGGGGACGGGGACGGTTTAGGGTCCAGGTGAGGGTATGGCAACGCTTTAGGGGGAGCGTGCATGTGAGGGCGCGGGTTAGTGTTAGCGTACGGGTTAGGATTAGGGGACGGGTGAGGGTCAGGCTTCGGGGAAGGGTTAGGGTTAGGGTTCGGGCTAGGGTTAGGGTTAGGGGACGGGGACGGTTTAGGGTCCAGGTGAGGGTACGGCAACGCTTTAGGGGGAGCGTGCGTGTGAGGGCGCGGGTTAGTGTTAGGGTATGGGTTAGGATTAGGGGACGGGTAAGGGTGAGGCTTCGGGGAAGGGTTAGGGGTAGGGTTCGGGCTAGGGTTCGGGTTAGGGGACGGGGACGGTTTAGGGTCCAGGTGAGGGTACGGCCACGCTTTAGGGGGAGCGTGCGTGTGAGGGCGCGGGTTAGTGTTAGCGTACGGGTTAGGATTAGGGGACGGGTGAGGGTCAGGCTTCGGGTAAGGGTTAGGGTTAGGGTTCGGGCTAGGGTTAGGGTTAGGGGACGGGGACGGTTTAGGGTCCAGGTGAGGGTACGGCAACGCTTTAGGGAGAGCGTGCGTGTGAGGGCGCGGGTTAGTGTTAGCGTACGGGTTAGGATTAGGGGACGGGTGAAGGTCAGGCTTCGGGGAAGGGTTAGGGTTAGGGTTCGGGCTAGGGTTAGGGTTAGGGGACGGGGACGGTTTAGGGTCCAGGTGAGGGTACGGCAACGCTTTAGGGGGAGCGTGCGTGTGAGGGCGTGGGTTAGTGTTAGCGTACGGGTTAGGATTAAGGTACGGGTGAGGGTCAGGCTTCGGGGAAGGGTTAGGGTTAGGGTTCGGGCTAGGGTTAGGGTTAGGGGACGGGGACGGTTTAGGGTCCAGGTGAGGGTACGGCAACGCTTTAGGGGGAGCGTGCCTGTGAGGGCGCGGGTTAGTGTTAGCGTACGGGTTAGGATTAGGGGACGGGTGAGGGTCAGGCTTCGGGGAAGGGTTAGGGTTAGGGTTCGGGCTAGAATTAGGGTTAGGGGACGGGGACGGTTTAGGGTCCAGGTGAGGGTACGGCAACGCTTTAGGGGGAGCGTGCGTGTGAGGGCGCGGGTTAGTGTAGGCGTACGGGTTAGGATTAGGGGACGGGTGAGGGTCAGGCTTCGGGGAAGGGTTAGGGTTAGGGTTCGGGCTAGGGTTAGGGTTAGGGGACGGGGACGGTTTAGGGTTCAGGTGAGGGTAAGGCAACGCTTTAGGGGGAGCGTGCGTGTGAGGGCGCGGGTTAATGTTAGCGTACGGGTTAGGATTAGGGGACGGCTGAGGGTCAGGCTTCGCGGAAGCGTTAGGTTTAGGGTTCGGGCTAGGGTTAGGGTTAGGGGACGGGGACGGTTTAGGGTCCAGGTGAGGGTACGGCAACGCTTTAGGGGGAGCGTGCGTGTGAGGGCGCGGGTTAGTGTTAGCGTACGGGTTAGGATTAGGGGACGGGTGAGGGTCAGGCTTCGGGGAAGGGTTAGGGTTAGGTTTCGGGCTAGGGTTAGGGTTACGGGACGGGGACGGTTTAGGGTCCAGGTGAGGGTACGGCAACGCTTTAGGGGGAGCGTGCGTGTGAGGGCGCGGGTTAGTGTTAGCGTACGGGTTAGGATTAGGGGACGGGTGAGGGTCAGGCTTCGGGGAAGGGTTAGGGTTAGGGTTCGGGCTAGGGTTAGGGTTAGGGGACGGGGACGGTTTAGGGTCCAGGTGAGGGTACGGCAACGCTTTAGGGGGAGCATGCGTGTGAGGGCGCGGGTAAGTGTTAGCGTACGGGTTAGGATTAGGGGACGGGTGAGGGTCAGGCTTCGGGGAAGGGTTAGGGTTAGGGTTCGGGCTAGGGTTAGGGTTAGGGGACGGGGACGGTTTAGGGTCCAGGTGAGGGTATGGCAACGCTTTAGGGGGAGCGTGCGTGTGAGGGCGCGGGTTAGTGTTAGCGTACGGGTTAGGATTAGGGGACGGGTGAGGGTCAGGCTTCGGGGAAGGGTTAGGGTTAGGGTTCGGTCTAGAATTAGGGTTAGGGGACGGGGACGGTTTAGGGTCCAGGTGAGGGTACGGCAACGCTTTAGGGGGAGCGTGCGTGTGAGGGCGCGGGTTAGTCTTAGCGTACGGGTTAGGATTAGGGGACGGGTGAGGGTCAGGCTTCGGGGAAGGGTTAGGGTTAGGGTTCAGGCTAGGGTTAGGGTTAGGGGACGGGGACGGCTTAGTGTCCAGGTGAGGGTACGGCAACGCTTTAGGGGGAGCGTGCGTGTGAGGGCGCGGGTTACTGTTAGCGTACGGGTTAGGATTAGGGGACGGGTGAGGGTCAGGCTTCGGGGAAGGGTTAGGGTTAGGGTTCGGGCTAGGGTTAGGGTTAGGGGACGGGGACTGTTTAGGGTCCAGGTGAGGGTACGGCAACGCTTTAGGGGGAGCGTGCGTGTGAGGGCGCGGGTTAGTGTTAGCGTACGGGTTAGGATTAGGGGACGGGTGAGGGTCAGGCTTCGGGGAAGGGTTACGGTTAGGGTTCGGGCTAGGGTTCGGGTTAGGGGACGGGGACGGTTTAGGGTCCAGGTGAGGGTACGGCAACGCTTTAGGGGGAGCGTGCGTGTGAGGGCGCGGGTTACTGTTAGCGTACGGGTTAGGATTAGGGGACGGGTGAGGGTCATGCTTCGGGGAAGTGTTAGGGCTGGGTTCGGGCTAGGGTTAGGGTTAGGTGACGGGGACGGTTTAGGGTCCAGGTGAGGGTACGGCAACGCTTTAGGGGGAGCGTGCGTGTGAGGGCGCGGGTTAGCGTTAGCGTACGGGTTAGGATTAGGGGACGGGTGAGGGTAAGGCTTCGGGGAAGGGTTAGGGTTAGGGTTCGGGCTAGGGTTAGGGTTAGAGGACGGGGACGGTTTAGGATCCAGGTGAGTGTATGGCAACGCTTTAGGGGGAGCGTGCGTGTGAGGGCGCGGGTTAGTGTTAGCGTACGGGTTAGGATTAGGGGACGGGTGAGGGTCAGGCTTCGGGGAAGGGTTAGGGTTAGGGTTCGGGCTAGGGTTAGGGTTAGGGGACGGGGACGGTTTAGGGACCAGGTGAGGGTACGGCAACGCTTTAGGGGGAGCGTACCTGTGAGGGCGCGGGTTAGTGTTAGCGTACGGGTTAGGATTAGGGGACGCGTGAGGGTCAGGCTTCGGGGAACGGTTAGGGTTAGGGTTCGGGCTAGAATTAGGGTTAGGGGACGGGGACGGTTTACGGTCCAGGTGAGGGTACGGCAACGCTTTAGGGGGAGCGTGCGTGTGAGGGCTCGGGTTAGTGTAGGCGTACGGGTTAGGATTAGGGGACGGGTGAGGGTCAGGCTTCGGGGAAGGGTTAGGGTTAGGGTTCGGGCTAGGGTTAGGATTACGGGACGGGGACGGTTTAGGGTCCAGGTGAGGGTACGGCAACGCTTTAGGGGGAGCGTGTGTGTGAGGGCATGGGTTAGTGTTAGCGTACGGGTTCGGAGTAGGGTACGGTTGAGTGTCAGGCTTCGGGGAAGGGTTAGGGTTAGGGTTCGGGCTAGGGTTATTGTTAGGGAACGGGGACGGTTTAGGGTCCAGGTGAGGGTACGGCAACGCTTTAGGGGGAGCGTGTGTGTGAGGGCATGGGTTAGTGTTAGCGTACGGGTTCGGAGTAGGGGATGGTTGAGTGTCAGGCTTCGGGGAAGGGTTAGGGTTAGGGTACGGGCTAGGGTTATTGTTAGGGAACGGGGACGGTTTAGGGTCCAGGTGAGGGTATGGCCACACTTTACGGGGAGCGTGCGTGTGAGGGCACGGGTTAGTGTTAGCGTACGGGTTAGGATTAGGGGACGGGTGAGGGTCAGGCTTCGGGGAAGGGTTAGGGTTAGGGTTCGGGCTAGGGTTAGGGTTAGGGGACGGGGACGGTTTAGGGTCCAGGTGAGGGTACGGCAACGCTTTAGGGGGAGCGTGCGTGTGAGGGCGCAGGTTAGTGTTAGCGTACGGGTTAGGATTAGGGGACGGGTGAGGGTCAGGCTTCGGGGAAGGGTTAGGGTTAGGGTTCGGGCTAGGGTTAGGGTTACGGGACAGGGACGGTTTAGGGTCCAGGTGAGGGTACGGCAACGCTTTAGGGGGAGCATGCGTGTGAGGGCGCGCGATAGTGTTAGCGTACGGCTTAGGATTAGGGGACGGGTGAGGGTCAGGCTTCGGGGAAGGGTAAGGGTTAGGGTTCGGGCTAGGGTTAGGGTTAGGGGACGGGGACGGTTTAGGGTCCAGCTGAGGGTACGGCAACGCTTTAGGGGGAGCGTGCGTGTGAGGGCGCGGGTTAGTGTTAGGGTATGGGTTAGGATTAGGGGACGGGTGAGGGTCAGGCTTCGGGGAAGGGTTAGGGTTAGGGTTCGGGCTAGGGTTAGGGTTAGGGGACGGGGACGGTTTAGGGTCCAGGTGAGGGTACGGCAACGCTTTAGGGGGAGCGTGCGTGTGAGGGCGCGGGTTAGTGTTAGCGTACGGGTTAGGATTAGGGGACGGGTGAGGGTCAGGCTTCGGGGAAGGGTTAGGGTTAGGGTTCGGGCTAGAATTAGGGTTAGGGGACGGGGACGGTTTAGGGTCCAGGTGAGGGTACGGCAATGCTTTAGGGGGAGCGTGCGTGTGAGGGCGCGGGTTAGTGTTAGCGTACGGGTTAGGATTAGGGGACGGGTGAGGGTCAGGCTTCGGGGAAGGGTTAGGGTTAGGGTTCGGGCTAGGGTTAGGGTTAGGGGACGGGGACGGTTTAGGGTCCAGGTGAGGGTACGGCAACGCTTTAGGGGGAGCGTGCGTGTGAGGGCGCGGGTTAGTGTTAGCGTACGGGTTAGGATTAGGGGACGGGTGAGGGTCAGGCTTCGGGGAAGGGTTAGGTTTAGGGTTCGGGCTAGGGTTAGGGTTAGGGGACGGGGACAGTTTAGGGTCCAGGTGAGGGTACGGCAACGCTTTAGGGCGAGCGTGCATGTGAGGGCGCGGGTTAGTGTTAGCGAACGTGTTAGGATTAGGGGACGGGTGAGGGTCAGGCTTCGCGGAAGGGTTAGGTTTAGGGTTCGGGCTAGGGTTAGGGTTAGGGGACGGGGACGGTTTAGGGTCCAGGTGAGGGTACGGCCACACTTTAGGGGGAGCGTGCGTGTGAGGGCGAGGGTTAGTGTTAGCGTACGGGTTAGGATTAGGGGACGGGTGAGGGTCAGGCTTCGGGGAAGGGTTAGGGTTAGGGTTCGGGCTAGGGTTAGGGTTAGGGGACGGGGACGGTTTAGGGTCCAGGTGAGGGTACGGCAACGCTTTAGGGGGAGCGTGCGTGTGAGGGCGCGGGTTAGTGTTAGCGTACGGGTTAGGATTAGGGGACGGGTGAGGGTCAGGCTTCGGGGAAGGGTTAGGGTTAGGGTTCGGGCTAGGGTTAGGGTTAGGGGACGGGGACGGTTTAGGGTCCAGGTGAGGGTACGGCAACGCTTTAGGGGGAGCGTGCGTGTGAGGGCGCGGGTTAGAGTTAGCGTACGGGTTAGGATTAGGGGACGGGTGAGGGTCAGGCTTCGGGGAAGGGTTAGGGTTAGGGTTCGGGCTAGGGTTAGGGTTAGGGGACGGGGACGGTTTAGGGTCCAGGTGAGGGTACGGCAACGCTTTAGGGGGAGCGTGCGTGTGAGGGCGCGGGTTAGTGTTAGGGTATGGGTTAGGATTAGGGGACGGGTAAGGGTCAGGCTTCGGGGAAGGGTTAGGGTTAGGGTTCGGGCTAGGGTTAGGGTTAGGGGACGGGGACGGTTTAGGGTCCAGGTGAGGGTACGGCAACGCTTTAGGGGGAGCGTGCGTGTGAGGGCGCGGGTTAGTGTTAGCGTACGGGTTAGGATTAGGGGACGGGTGAGGGTCAGGCTTCGGGGAAGGGTTAGGGTTAGGGTTCGGGCTAGGGTTAGGGTTAGGGGACGGGGACGGTTTAGGGTCCAGGTGAGGGTACGGCAACGCTTTAGGGGGAGCATGCGTGTGAGGGCGCGGGTTAGTGTTAGCGTACGGGTTAGGATTAGGGGACGGGTGAGGGTCAGGCTTCGGGGAAGGGTTAGGGTTAGGGTTCGGGCTAGGGTTAGGGTTAGGGTACGGGGACGGTTTAGGGTCCAGGTGAGGGTACGGCAACGCTTTAGGGGGAGCGTGCGTGTGAGGGCGCGGGTTAGTGTTAGCGTACGGGTTAGGATTAGGGGACGGGTGAGGGTCAGGCTTCGGGGAAGGGTTAGGGTTAGGGTTCGGGCTAGAATTAGGGTTAGGGGACGGGGACGGTTTAGGGTCCAGGTGAGGGTACGGCAACGCTTTAGGGGGAGCGTGCGTGTGAGGGCGCGGGTTAGTCTTAGCGTACGGGTTAGGATTAGGGGACGGGTGAGGGTCAGGCTTCGGGGAAGGGTTAGGGTTAGGGTTCGGGCTAGGGTTAGGGTTAGGGGACGGGGACGGCTTAGTGTCCAGGTGAGGGTACGGCAACGCTTTAGGGGGAGCGTGCGTGTGAGGGCGCGGGTTAGTGTTAGCGTACGGGTTAGGATTAGGGAACGGGTGAGGGTCAGGCTTCGGGGAAGGGTTAGGGTTAGGGTTCGGGCTAGGGTTAGGGTTAGGGGACGGGGACGGTTTAGGGTCCAGGTGAGGGTACGGCAACGCTTTAGGGGGAGCGTGCGTGTGAGGGCGCGGGTTAGTGTTAGCGTACGGGTTAGGATTAGGGGACGGGTGAGGGTCAGGCTTCGGGGAAGGGTTAGGGTTAGGGTTCGGGCTAGGGTTCGGGTTAGGGGACGGGGACGGTTTAGGGTCCAGGTGAGGGTACGGCAACGCTTTAGGGGGAGCGTGCGTGTGAGGGCGCGGGTTACTGTTAGCGTACGGGTTAGGATTAGGGGACGGGTGAGGGTCATGCTTCGGGGAAGTGTTAGGGCTGAGTTCGGGCTAGGGTTAGGGTTAGGTGACGGGGACGGTTTAGGGTCCAGGTGAGGGTACGGCAACGCTTTAGGGGGAGCGTGCGTGTGAGGGCGCGGGTTAGCGTTAGCGTACGGGTTAGGATTAGGGGACGGGTGAGGGTCAGGCTTCGGGGAAGGGTTAGGGTTAGGGTTCGGGCTAGGGTTAGGGTTAGAGGACGGGGACGGTTTAGGGTCCAGGAGAGGGTATGGCAACGCTTTAGGGGGAGCGTGCGTGTGAGGGCGCGGGTTAGTGTTAGCGTACGGGTTAGGATTAGGGGACGGGTGAGGGTCAGGCTTCGGGGAAGGGTTAGGTTTAGGGTTCGGGCTAGGGTTAGGGTTAGGGGACGGGGACAGTTTAGGGTCCAGGTGAGGGTACGGCAACGCTTTAGGGGGAGCGTGCATGTGAGGGCGCGGGTTAGTGTTAGCGTACGTGTTAGGATTAGGGGACGGGTGAGGGTCAGGCTTCGGGGAACGGTTAGGGTTAGGGTTCGGGCTAGGGTTAGGGTTACGGGACAGGGACGGTTTAGGGTCCAGGTGAGGGTACGGCAACGCTTTAGGGGGAGCGTGTGTGTGAGGGCATGGGTTAGTGTTAGCGTACGGGTTCGGAGTAGGGGACGGTTGAGTGTCAGGCTTCGGGGAAGGGTTAGGTTTAGGGTTCGGGCTAGGGTTAGGGTTAGGGGACGGGGACGGTTTAGGGTCCAGGTGAGGGTATGGCCACACTTTAGGGGGAGCGTGCGTGTGAGGGCGAGGGTTAGTGTTAGCGTACGGGTTAGGATTAGTGGACGGGTGAGGGTCAGGCTTCGGGGAAGGGTTAGGGTTAGGGTTCGGGCTAGGGTTAGGTTTAGGGGACGGGGACGGTTTAGGGTCCAGGTGAGGGTACGGCAACGCTTTAGGGGGAGCGTGCGTGTGAGGGCGCGGGTTAGTGTTAGCGTACGGGTTAGGATTAGGGGACGGGCGAGGGTCAGGCTTCGGGGAAGGGTTAGGGTTAGGGTTCGGGCTAGGGTTAGGTTTAGGGGACGGGGACGGTTTAGGGTCCAGGTGAGGGTACGGCAACGCTTTACGTGGAGCGTTCGTGTGAGGGCGCGGGTTAGTGTTAGGGTACGGGTTAGGATTAGGGGACGGGTGAGGGTCAGGCTTCGGGGAAGGGTTAGGGTTAGGGTTCGGGCTAGGGTTAGGGTTAGGGGACGGGGACGGTTTAGGGTCCAGGTGAGGGTAAGGCAACGCTTTAGGGGGAGCGTGCGTGTGAGGGCGCGGGTTAGTGTTAGCGTACCGGTTAGGATTAGGGGACGTGTGAGGGTCAGGCTTCGGGGAAGGGTTAGGGTTAGGGTTCGGGCTAGGGTTAGGGTTAGGGGACGGGGACGGTTTAGGGTCCAGGTGAGGGTACGGCAACGCTTTAGGGGGAGCGTGCATGTGAGGGCGCGGGTTAGTGTTAGCGTACGGGTTAGGATTAGGGGACGGGTGAGGGTCAGGCTTCGGGGAAGGGTTAGGGTTAGGGTTCGGGCTAGGGTTAGGGTTAGGGGACGGGGACGGTTTAGGGTCCAGGTGAGGGTACGGCAACGCTTTAGGGGGAGCGTGCGTGTGAGGGCGCGGGTTAGTGTTAGCGTACGGGTTAGGATTAGGGGACGGGTGAGGGTCAGGCTTCGGGGAAGGGTTAGGGTTACGGTTCGGGCTAGGGTTAGGGTTAGGGGACGGGGACGGTTTAGGGTCCAGGTGAGGGTACGGCAACGCTTTAGGGGGAGCGTGCGTGTGAGGGCGCGGGTTAGTGTTAGGGTATCGATTAGGATTATGGGACGGGTGAGGGTCAGGCTTCGGGGAAGGGTTAGGGTTAGGGTTCGGGCTAGGGTTAGGGTTAGGGGACGGGGACGGTTTAGGGTCCAGGTGAGGGTACGGCAACGCTTTAGGGGGAGCGTGCGTGTGAGGGCGCGGGTTAGTGTTAGCGTACGGGTTAGGATTAGGGGACGGGTGAGGGTCAGGCTTCGGGGAAGGGTTAGGGATAGGGTTCGGGCTAGGGTTAGGGTTAGGGGACGGGGACGGTTTAGGGTCCAGGTGAGGGTACGGCAACGCTTTAGGGGGAGCGTGCGTGTGAGGGCGCGGGTTAGTGTTAGCGTACGGGTTAGGATTAGGGGACGGGTGAGGGTCAGGCTTCGGGGAAGGGTTAGGGTTAGGGTTCGGGCTAGGGTTAGGGTTAGGGGACGGGGACGGTTTAGGGTCCAGCTGAGGGTACGGCAACGCTTTAGGGGGAGCGTGCGTGTGAGGGCGCGGGTTAGTGTTAGGGTATGGGTTAGGATTAGGGGACGGGTGAGGGTCAGGCTTCGGGGAAGGGTTAGGGTTAGGGTTCGGGCTAGGGTTAGGGTTAGGGGACGGGGACGGTTTAGGGTCCAGGTGAGGGTACGGCAACGCTTTAGGGGGAGCGTGCGTGTGAGGGCGCGGGTTAGTGTTAGCGTACGGGTTAGGATTAGGGGACGGGTGAGGGTCAGGCTTCGGGGAAGGGTTAGGGTTAGGGTTCGGGCTAGAATTAGGGTTAGGGGACGGGGACGGTTTAGGGTCCAGGTGAGGGTACGGCAATGCTTTAGGGGGAGCGTGCGTGTGAGGGCGCGGGTTAGTGTTAGCGTACGGGTTAGGATTAGGGGACGGGTGAGGGTCAGGCTTCGGGGAAGGGTTAGGGTTAGGGTTCGGGCTAGGGTTAGGGTTAGGGGACGGGGACGGTTTAGGGTCCAGGTGAGGGTACGGCAACGCTTTAGGGGGAGCGTGCGTGTGAGGGCGCGGGTTAGTGTTAGCGTACGGGTTAGGATTCGGGGACGGGTGAGGGTCAGGCTTCGGGGAAGGGTTAGGTTTAGGGTTCGGGCTAGGGTTAGGGTTAGGGGACGGGGACAGTTTAGGGTCCAGGTGAGGGTACGGCAACGCTTTAGGGCGAGCGTGCATGTGAGGGCGCGGGTTAGTGTTAGCGAACGTGTTAGGATTAGGGGACGGGTGAGGGTCAGGCTTCGCGGAAGGGTTAGGTTTAGGGTTCGGGCTAGGGTTAGGGTTAGGGGACGGGGACGGTTTAGGGTCCAGGTGAGGGTACGGCCACACTTTAGGGGGAGCGTGCGTGTGAGGGCGAGGGTTAGTGTTAGCGTACGGGTTAGGATTAGGGGACGGGTGAGGGTCAGGCTTCGGGGAAGGGTTAGGGTTAGGGTTCGGGCTAGGGTTAGGGTTAGGGGACGGGGACGGTTTAGGGTCCAGGTGAGGGTACGGCAACGCTTTAGGGGGAGCGTGCGTGTGAGGGCGCGGGTTAGTGTTAGCGTACGGGTTAGGATTAGGGGACGGGTGAGGGTCAGGCTTCGGGGAAGGGTTAGGGTTAGGGTTCGGGCTAGGGTTAGGGTTAGGGGACGGGGACGGTTTAGGGTCCAGGTGAGGGTACGGCAACGCTTTAGGGGGAGCGTGCGTGTGAGGGCGCGGGTTAGAGTTAGCGTACGGGTTAGGATTAGGGGACGGGTGAGGGTCAGGCTTCGGGGAAGGGTTAGGGTTAGGGTTCGGGCTAGGGTTAGGGTTAGGGGACGGGGACGGTTTAGGGTCCAGGTGAGGGTACGGCAACGCTTTAGGGGGAGCGTGCGTGTGAGGGCGCGGGTTAGTGTTAGGGTATGGGTTAGGATTAGGGGACGGGTAAGGGTCAGGCTTCGGGGAAGGGTTAGGGTTAGGGTTCGGGCTAGGGTTAGGGTTAGGGGACGGGGACGGTTTAGGGTCCAGGTGAGGGTACGGCAACGCTTTAGGGGGAGCGTGCGTGTGAGGGCGCGGGTTAGTGTTAGCGTACGGGTTAGGATTAGGGGACGGGTGAGGGTCAGGCTTCGGGGAAGGGTTAGGGTTAGGGTTCGGGCTAGGGTTAGGGTTAGGGGACGGGGACGGTTTAGGGTCCAGGTGAGGGTACGGCAACGCTTTAGGGGGAGCATGCGTGTGAGGGCGCGGGTTAGTGTTAGCGTACGGGTTAGGATTAGGGGACGGGTGAGGGTCAGGCTTCGGGGAAGGGTTAGGGTTAGGGTTCGGGCTAGGGTTAGGGTTAGGGTACGGGGACGGTTTAGGGTCCAGGTGAGGGTACGGCAACGCTTTAGGGGGAGCGTGCGTGTGAGGGCGCGGGTTAGTGTTAGCGTACGGGTTAGGATTAGGGGACGGGTGAGGGTCAGGCTTCGGGGAAGGGTTAGGGTTAGGGATCGGGCTAGAATTAGGGTTAGGGGACGGGGACGGTTTAGGGTCCAGGTGAGGGTACGGCAACGCTTTAGGGGAAGCGTGCGTGTGAGGGCGCGGGTTAGTCTTAGCGTACGGGTTAGGATTAGGGGACGGGTGAGGGTCAGGCTTCGGGGAAGGGTTAGGGTTAGGGTTCGGGCTAGGGTTAGGGTTAGGGGACGGGGACGGCTTAGTGTCCAGGTGAGGGTACGGCAACGCTTTAGGGGGAGCGTGCGTGTGAGGGCGCGGGTTAGTGTTAGCGTACGGGTTAGGATTAGGGAACGGGTGAGGGTCAGGCTTCGGGGAAGGGTTAGGGTTAGGGTTCGGGCTAGGGTTAGGGTTAGGGGACGGGGACGGTTTAGGGTCCAGGTGAGGGTACGGCAACGCTTTAGGGGGAGCGTGCGTGTGAGGGCGCGGGTTAGTGTTAGCGTACGGGTTAGGATTAGGGGACGGGTGAGGGTCAGGCTTCGGGGAAGGGTTAGGGTTAGGGTTCGGGCTAGGGTTCGGGTTAGGGGACGGGGACGGTTTAGGGTCCAGGTGAGGGTACGGCAACGCTTTAGGGGGAGCGTGCGTGTGAGGGCGCGGGTTACTGTTAGCGTACGGGTTAGGATTAGGGGACGGGTGAGGGTCATGCTTCGGGGAAGTGTTAGGGCTGAGTTCGGGCTAGGGTTAGGGTTAGGTGACGGGGACGGTTTAGGGTCCAGGTGAGGGTACGGCAACGCTTTAGGGGGAGCGTGCGTGTGAGGGCGCGGGTTAGCGTTAGCGTACGGGTTAGGATTAGGGGACGGGTGAGGGTCAGGCTTCGGGGAAGGGTTAGGGTTAGGGTTCGGGCTAGGGTTAGGGTTAGAGGACGGGGACGGTTTAGGGTCCAGGAGAGGGTATGGCAACGCTTTAGGGGGAGCGTGCGTGTGAGGGCGCGGGTTAGTGTTAGCGTACGGGTTAGGATTAGGGGACGGGTGAGGGTCAGGCTTCGGGGAAGGGTTAGGTTTAGGGTTCGGGCTAGGGTTAGGGTTACGGGACAGGGACGGTTTAGGGTCCAGGTGAGGGTACGGCAACGCTTTAGG